>NC_079451.1:36771815-36846815 GCF_903798145.1 Danio aesculapii
TGATAAATTATAATCCAGACTCAACGTTGCGTATACCCACGATGTGTCTATTGCGAATAATCACATTGCGATAATACACATACAAAGTGCTTCCCTCAGGTTTGAAATATATTTGCAGTGGTAGTTGGATTGAAACAAACCATTTAACCACATCATATAAATAGTTAACTTTATGCGACAAACAAAACAATCTAATTTAAACAATTTTATTTATTATGACACTCTTATGCACGGTTTCTTTTCAATGGGTTAAAGTTAAAAAAGACTGTTGAAATAAAAAGGAATCCACTATTTCGCTTACTGTTATGCTATTCAGGAGCCATGTTCACCCACTGACAGGTAAAATCTGCTTCCCGTTCAAAGCAAACTTGAATGCCAAAGCATTTTGGATGTATACATGTATGAAAAATGGCAAAATATTAACATCATCAAATTAATAAAATAATCAGCAAATGAGAAATAAATAACAGAAAAAGGAATAAAAACAAACAATTTGTCTAAAAAAGAATATCATAATTACAAGATTCAAACTGGTAGATTATTTAAATAAGGCAAATGCGTTGATTGACAGCAAGTATAGACCAGTCATTTCGTTTTCTCCATGTACATGGTAAATTTCTTTGAATCGTTTAGATTAAAAATAATCTATTATTTACTTTGTCTCTCAGTCTCGCAGCTGTGCGCGATGTCAGCTGTGAAGCAAGCAGAAAATAGTCTTTAATATAAGGAATGCAAAAACGTGTACAAGCTTTAGAAAGCAAAAACAAAAGTTGAATCCTGGAAATTTTTGCAGATTTAGAAACCCGGGCCAGACGAAGTCCCAAAATGACGCGTCTCTGTGGGTCTGCAAACCATGCGAGACTGTTGGTGGGAGTGCTGACAGGTCTCACACACACAGAACGAAATGGGTCAACTATTTAATCGATCGCAGATCTTTGGTTATATTGGGCGGATACAAAAAAAAGTGTAAAAGCATGATAATAACATACATGTGAACATTGGGATGTGAAAATAAGGGATACAGTATGCGTTGTGAAAATAAGGGATACAGTATGCCCCCCCCCCACCACACAAAAAAAAAAAAAAAAAAAAGGAAAATCACCAAATTAATATTATATTAAATATTACATTAAAATAACTAAATATGTTCATCTGGAGCGGTTTCCTTGTAAATAAACAGTTAAACGGTCAGTAATATGTTTTATGATTATTATTATTTACAAAGGAAAGAATAAATAGTATATATTAGAAAAAAACTGCAAATCAATTAGCAAACAGTTTAGCCTATTCAAATTAATAGCTATTTTAAAGAAATAGAATAAAGTTATCAAATCTCATTAACCTTTTCTTCACTGTATAACTTAAACATTCTGATTAAAGAGCAGCGAATCAATCTCATTTAGATTTTTTTATTTGATTATATTAAATAGCAGAGGTGTCACTTTAAAAATGCACACATCTAACAAAATTAAACATTTAATTGCTTTTCTGTTAATGGAAAGGAAAGGAATCCCATGTTTTTATATTTATTTCAAAGTGTTTTCATGCCCAAATAAAACAAAAAGAGCAGAACAAATTTACATTTAAGAGCAAGGGGCGTCCCCTGGTGGTTTGGCGATATGGGTTGCGTGTAGGGAGGATCGGCTCTTTATTGCCGCCCTTCATAGAAAGATTGAAAATATGGGGAAAAACACGTGAAAATACCTTTACAGGATGATAGCGGGATAGAACTGTAAAATACAGGAGAATCCCAGGTATAATGGGAGGGTTGACAGGTATGTAATAACAGTAAAAATATATACTTTGGCGACTGTTAATATACCTGGGCAGCCCACCCAAGTAAAGTCTATGTGTGGGAAGCAATAATATATATGTACATACACACATACATATACATTAACCCCGCCCCAAAAAAATAAACAAAACTCAAAATTTCTCTACAAAATTTTTAATGATTTAAAAAAAAAAACTTTCACATATTTTCCAAAATTGTATTATATATATATATATATATATATATATATATATATATATATATATATATATATGAAAGGCTCCTTGCAAGTTTCTTTGATTCTGTTTACAATTTGATTTGATGTTTTATAAATTTTTTGATAAAGCACTGTTTCAGATATAAATTTGAAGACTATTCAAGAGTTTCAGCCTTTGAAACTCATTAACCCATACGTACCCTCATAACACTTGAAAACAAAAGAACATTGCCCCTAAATACTCAGTCCCCAGAACAGAAGGGTTCATTCTAAAGAGTCTGCTAATTTTATTACATGTTAATAGTTCTAATAAGATATTTTCAAACCCATTGGAATTTATACATATTCTAAAACTAAAATTATTCACCATTACGATGCCATCTTAATGAACACACACAACAGTTGATCAACAGATAAAGTCTATACATCACCCCTACTAAGAAAGAACGTGAATACAGAATCATTTCACAATACTGAACTTCATTAGGAAAAAAATAGACTCTAAGTTAAGTGTTGACAGTGACAACACTTGGTCTTCATATTCAAGTGAAGATGCAACACTAGATTTTCCTGCTTGCGTCACATTTAACTGATGACCACCCAAACAGAGCTCCTTATTTGTCAGAACAGGTGTGTCCAGAAGATCAGGATCTGTCCCTTGAAGGACACTAGTCTGAAACAGTCTGAACCTCTGCATAAAGATTCAGCAATGAATGAGTCTGGTCAGTGCAGAGGGACAGATCAGGGGACTCCAACAGATCCAATAAAGTTTGATGGGAGGTTTTATGACAGTCAAACAGGACTTCAGCCTGGTTCCAGAAAGACACAGAAACCATTAATCTCCAAATAACGAGGAAACCTATGGCAGCAACACTGTTTTTGTCATCTGAAGATTAAAAGATATCACTAATTTTGTTTGCATTGTTTCACTTAGATTCTGTTTTGAAGGAACACTCATTTTACAAGTCACTTAGGCCCCGTTTACACTACTACCTCTTAGTTTTAAAATGGCATTTTAGAACAAAAACGATCCACATCCACAGTGGCGTTTCACCTAGCATTTCTGAAAAGATCTTCGTCCACACTACACCACTGAAAATGCACATCACTTGACCACACACACACACACTCTGGCATGCGCTGCAGCGTATGCACACGTCTAAGCTTCAGGCAGTCAGCGGGTGCTTTGAGCACACCTCCCCAGATGAGAGCAGCGCACGTCAGACAGCTCATCAAGGATCTTCTGCTGGATTTCATCTCATAGTTGTAAATTAATTAATCTTGTCTTTAACAATTCAGTCTTTTGAATCTATTACTTGTTCTCAGGTAACTAATTTTGGCTGAGCTCAAAGATAAGTTAATATATTAATGAGGGGTGTGACAAGATCTTGTGAAATTAAATCATGACAAGATTTTACGTCGAGGAGAAAAGTTGTCTCGGGAGTTGTGATGTTATGATGGAGCATGAAGGTAAAATTAGCATTGAAGATTGGAGGCAGGATTGAATTTGAACTGCAAATCAAGTGTTTACACACACCTGGCAACCCAAGTTGGCCTCGGAGTTGCATGTGTCACTTGGTTGCTTGGGCGAGAAGCCAGTCAGTAGAGTTTAAGTAGCTAAATATAGTTTTTGCTTGTCCCTAATGGCATAGAATTCATTAGAATAGAAGTAAAATACCATTTATTAGAATTAAAGCACCTAAATTGTTTTGCAGTTTGTAATTTATTTTTTCTCAGTTGAATAAAAATCTATTTTCCATTCCTATATTAGCAAATGTTTTGCTATTATTTAAAATGAAAAAAAAAAAACTATTCAATTCACATAGGCCATTAGCCAGTGTTTGCATGCCCATTTCTCCATAGAATTAATTAAAATAGAAGTAAAATAACATTCATTACAAATTGATTTTAAAAAGCACCTAAATAGATTTGTATTTTTTTTCTTTTTTTCAGTTCAATAAAAGATGATTTTTCTTAAAATTGTGTAAAAATCTCATCTCGTGTCGTACTCATGAACCCAATCTCGTGTCTTGTCTCATCTTGTTAAGTATGCGTCTCGTCACACCCCTAATATTAATGTAACTACGCATATTGACTGATTGCTTGCCTTTATTTCCTATAATGTATAAACTTATTGTTCGTTATACTTTTATAATGGCCATTATTGATTATTAAAACTGATATTCAGCGAAAGAGACAGGGTATGTTTCATATTTTTTACTGAAAATGAAAAGAGGCAGTTATGTTGTGGGCTCTGTTTTGTTACAAATATGCATTTAGTGAAGATGACGCTCATATAAATATGTAGCTAAATGATGCCTCAACATTTTTGGTGTCTGTTAAGTTAATATCAAAATGAAAATAGGCAGTTTCTTATATCATGTTTTCATTTTACTGTTAAGAAGTAAAACAACATAGCCAGGGTGATGTGAAAGAGGTTATAAAGTTCACTGTTCCCTTTGAAGATTTACCTGACGTGTCCTCGGGAGTTTGCTTTCCATATCAAACTTGCAAAGTCTGAACTTACAAACAAAGGATGCAGGACTGAACTGTGTGCACTTAATATTGAGAATAAGCCCTTATCAGAATGTCGGCAGCCCCGCCACTATTTTCAGGTCTCTGTGTTTTCGCCCATCCACAATGACACGGAGCAGCAGTGTTTTAAAACCAAAATGGCCTCTTCAGCGTTTACAAAATGCTCTGCTTTCGGGTACAATTGATGGAAGACATAACCTCAGCAAAACGTATGCGTTTTAAAACTAAACGTATTAGTGTAAACAGGGCCTTGGAGTGGAGTAGAATTTAGCCATTTTTTAAACCATTCAGCCAATCTCCATGTCCGGCAGGAGCACTTATAGCTTAGCTTAGCATAAATCATTGAATCTAATTAGACTATTAGCATCTTCCTAAAAAAAACATCAAACAAAAGTTCAGATAATTTTCCTATTTAAAAGACATGATGTAATGATATTACGCAGTGCTGTTACCTAGTTTCCTAGCTGGGGACTATTTTCAGGCACTGTGTAATATTGCACCTGCTGCAGCGATGGTAAGGCAGCAAAGTTCCTTGAATAATACACCTGAATACCTGAAGGTTTAAATGAAAAAAGTTTTGATAATTTTTCTAAGTGAGATTCAATGATTTATGCCAAACTAAGCTAAAAGTGCTGCCACCAGACCCAGAGATCAGCTGAATGGATTCAAAATGGTAAAACTCAATTTTTTACTCTAGGGGACTCTTTAACTTTAGTCATCTGAGTTGCTTACGCTTTTGCAGAGGACTTGAAGTGTTATGAACTCGCAGTCATTGCCCCAACACCACCATTGACTTGTAGACTTGAACCTGCAAAAAGCATAGATTACGGTCATGCCTGTGTTAAAAAAAGAATAAAGGGATTTTACAAGGATTAAATAGATAGTTCACTTAAGGATGTAAATGCTGGGATTATTTACTCTCTTATCAATTCAAAAAGTTTAAGTTGAATGTTGGAAACTGCTACCCATTGCTACTCATACTCTTCCATGGTATTTTTCTTTTCTTACTATGGAAGTCTATGGCTACCTGTTTCCAACATTCTTCAAAATATCTTCTTTTGTGTTCAACAGATAATGTTTGAAACCACTTGAGGCCAAGTTTTATTTTAAGGAGAACTATCCCTTTAATAATTTATTTTATTATGATCTTTTTTTTTTTTACCGTGAGTGAGTGTGTGACTTCTCCAGGGTTTGTACACGATTCCTCCTTGAGAGACCGCTACGTTGCCATCGTCTTCAACCTCATAACCTTTAAAAGGTAAGATTAAAGTGTATCTGCTGAGTAGGGTTGATTGTAAAGAGATAAAAAGCTCCTCAGACATAAAAAGCAATTCACTGTCATTGACAAGTCAAGTTTACCCATTTCGTCACCCGTGATTTCATTAGCGGTGGGGTTGTGTCTGGCTGCTGAATCATTCGTTCTCGCCTGTTCAATTAAAAAAGCATGATTAAGCAAAGTATTTACAGCTTTTTATGATAGTTTGTCATTTCATTAATTATACATACATGGGTCAAAGATAACACATCCCATTTTGGTGTCTGCCAGTAATTTTATATACATATAAAGCAGATTAGATAAAAATTAAGAGTCTGCTTTGATGTTTCTGATAACATGTGTGGAAATGCAATATCAAAGTATGGGTAAAATAATATTCCATTGTCAATATTCAAACATTAAACATTTAGTTTAGCCAGTAATTGTAAAGAAATGTTTGGTGATCATTTACTTTTTCTTCAATCTATTCTGCTATATGTTTTAATATTATAAACTATTGGTTTAAAGTATAGTGGCAAAGATAAAATGTAAAAACCACAATGGCTGCGCTTTGAGACTGCTAAATAGTATAAAATAAATCTTTTAATGTGTGTCATTAAATAATATTAATGGCAATAAATATCCTGGATTTGGTACTAAAATAAATGTATGATATAGATATAGATTTCATGAGGAAAAAAATGCAATTAAATAGGAAAATGTTTGAAAAATAAAATGGTTAAAAATTACTTACTATGGAAAAGAACATGAAAATTGAACAATTCTCTTTATTTACCATAGTTTTAAAGTTTTTAAAGTAAAGCTTGAGAATAAAAATTAAATTTTTTAATTAAATAAAAAGGATTATTCTGACCATTTCTTTTGTTCACACAGTACTACTTCATTATTTGATCCATCACTCACCACGCTCACAAGTGTGGATGTTTTCTGCTCAGCAGGGGCTCTGCTGTTCTCCAATTCAAACGAATGTCTAAAAAAAAAAATAACAGATGAAAATTAGTTTGGATTTAAAGCCTGGTCAACTTCTGATGATCTTCTGAACCTAATGGGTTTAGTCTTTGTAACGTAATTGCTTATATACCCTCAATATTTGAGACAAGACAAGAGTGCAATATGACGTGTAAAGTTGATCACACACGCAGTGGCCTCTGGTGGCCAAATTTGAAACTGCAACTGACGGAACGTCGCCATATTACTGTGAATTATTATTTTTGTATGAACAACTAGCTTTTTTTTTTACTTAAATGACGTACTAGTGTACACGAATTAAAAGTAGTATAATGACAAAGTAATGTAACAGCAAAAATGCTAGAAACTGCAAACGTTTCACTGACTGGAGTGATTCTTGTATGGCCTCTGGTGGTTGAGATGAAAACTGACAGCATATACTTACATACATGTACTTCAATCTCCAAATCATTATTTTGATTTTAAAAAGCTCATCTATTTATAATTCATTGCTTGTATAAACAAAATTCAAGATACCTAGCAATAACTACTTTGTTTCAAAGCAAAAATAACATTTTTCCTGACTTGTTTATCAGGTTCGTGACTGACCACTAACGGTTGACATAAAAACAGCTTCTATGAATAAATGTGAATTAATCTCAAATCCCTTTAAAAAAAAATACAATTATAATTTGTTTTACTTGTTATCCTTACAAAAATCAACCACAGTTTTACCTACAAAAAAACACGGTAACCACAAATCAACCGTGTTTAACCATGGTATTTGTAGAAAAGTGTGGTTAACAAATGTGTTGATGCACCAAACCATGGTTACTGCACATTTATTAAAACAAAATCATGGTTAATTTTCCTTGGACATTTACCTCAGGGTTTAATGAGAATGAGACTGGTGTTTGACTAACATATCATCCCTATGAAGACGGTAAATACAACCTCACCATACCCATTACTACACTGTAAAAACATCCTGGTTGCCTTAAATTTTTAAACTGAATCAAATTAACCTCATGAGTCCATTGAACTTATATTTTATTAAACTGACTTAAAACAGCTTGCGTAACTTATTCTTATAGGATAGAACATGATTAACTTAGATTAATAAGTTACAATGACCTAAAACATATGCTGTCATGACTAATTGATCATATACATTTTTACAGTGTACATATCATTTTGTTGGTGTTTTTTTTAAAGTCCTCTTATGTAAAGTACAGAGAAGCGTGTGTAAGATGCAGTCCTCTGTCTTAAGTTTTGGGGCAACATTCCTGCCTCATTCCTGACAAATTTCCGGAGCAGAAAAACTTGACAGTGGTGTCTAGGAATGCAGCTTACAGCAATAGCGTAGGTGAGTTTCTGCTGCATGTATTGTTGCCCATTTACAGTTGACTTCATCTTTTGAGGCATGTTTTTTTAGTTAATATTTAGAAAGAAAGGTCATCTGGAATTTTCTTACTTTTTACAGCTCGCACAGAGAACGAGGAGTGCGATGCTGGCGATGAAGAGGATGACTATGGAGAGAAACGCAGCCGCTGGTTGCTCTGTGTACGCCAAGCCCACTAGATCTGTGCTGATGGGTGCCATGACTGTGCCCCCTAGAGGAAAACAGATCAAATGCTGAATACATTATTTTACTAGTTACATACAGCTATGGAATCATTTAGGAGACCACTTGGGTCTCCTACAATTCCTGTTGATTTACTATTTAGCTTGAATAAAATGTAATGTTTGGCTTGTTCTGTGAAACACTGATGACATTTCCTCCAAAAATGTTGAATAAAAATGTAATTTCTAACATAAAAACATGATAACTAGTCAAAATAATAAGTATTTTTCCATATATTTCGGTTGATTTCTAAATAATATTATCAATGTTTTACTCAAGTGTTAAAACTTAGGGAAATAACCCTTATTTTAATCCACAAACAAATGAAAACATGCTTTAAATGTTTCTGCAAGTTAATTAAGAAAGAAATGCTCTAAACGACAATATTTTTATTCAAAATATGGAAGAAATGTTACCATGCCTTAATAAAACAAAAAGATTTACAGTTTACTCAAACACACTAGTAAATCCATTTTATTACAGCATTTCTCATAACTGTACACAGATCAGATCTCTGAACAGATGCATTATGCAACGGAGTACAGTCATTGTGGGCATGATGTCCTTTTTAATTGTGGCTTATGATTCACACTATTCAAAATCTCCCATGAAAAGAACAACATGCAATGATCGTTTGAGTTATATCATCAGGTGCTCTTTGAATTGTCTGTTTTGCCTTTAAAGACACTACTCTGATGTTGACTGTTTTAATGTATTAAATATTATACAAAATGTAATAATTATTGTAAAAAGCGCTATACAAATATACTTGAATTGAATGTAATGTAGCAGTTTTAAAGAAACAAAATACTCTAGATGAGACCTTTTATTCATCTATTACACTTTGTTCAGAAATAGGCCCATTTTACAAGAGTTAAAGGGGTGCTCCATTATAATATCATATTTTAAACTTTAGTTGATGTGTAATGAAGCTGTGTGAACATACAACATCTCTGAATGAGACGCTCAAAGTTCAATGCAAAGGGAGAGATTGGCTCATACAGAGTTAGCTTAGCAAAGCCTACAGCGAATAAAGTTTGGGGAATACAAAAAAAATACATCCGGGCTACTGAGATCACAAGGGCTTCCGGTAACGTGCATTCACCACGCGCATACACCCTGCATGGCCAGGGATGCTGTAGTGTTATAGCAAAGAAAGTTAAAATGCCGTCCAAACGCTGTTATTTCCACATAGCTTCTTCTGGTTCTGTATTTGGGCTTCAAAAGGGCGCAAAGAGAGAAGGGCTTACAATTTGATTTTAATGTTCCAAAATTTTTTGCTAGCATTTGACAAAGGAGAGCTTCCAGAATCTCTCCCACTTCAGTGCTGGATTCAGCTAAAAACTCCTCAAAGGAGCAGCTCCAACCTTGATCTATTACATGCATAGTTACTAGCGTTAATGGTATGTTGTAGCGAGGACGTAAACAAGGATGTACACAACAGGAAATGCTGTTTGGCACCGCTAACAATTTAGCTACAAATTCATATTTATTAGCCAAACCGATGTAAACAGCCACAATCTTCACCAGCGCTGCAGTGTCTATGCGCTGCTTTCATTGTCTCTCTACGTCTCAAATACCAAATGCACAAAAGATGCGAACGTTTCATATTACTCACACGTGCATATTCCGAATATATGTGAAAGACACTTGTCAGATTTTATTTTAGAGAGCAGGCGTGAGGTTCAGCTGTGTCCTCTTAATTTTTCTGTCTGATTCAGGCAGCTAACGCTACTAACAGCTACTCTTGACTGAATTTTAGACATCGCAAAAGTGCGTGCTTGAAGGGGCGCGAGGTGGAGCCAATCCGCAAATCAAAGCACATTATGTTAGCGGACCAATCAGAGCCTCTTGAGGCCGGCCTTTTAGAGAAACTATGAAACATGACAGTTTTTTCCATGTTAGCTGAGTAGCTGTATATTATTAAAGAAAGAAATATCAAAAAATAACATGATTTTCTACAAGTGAAGCATATTAAGCACATATTGCTTTACATCTTATAAACACAACCGAGCCTTAAAAACACTGTGGATCACCGCTTAATATAAGAGTAGCAACTTTTTAATGTTTCATTGGTCTTAGTACACAATGTAACTACAGAAGACTTTATATGAGAAAATTATTGAAACTGGTCATTTTTGAGCAAGATGCAAATAGTCTAATCCGATTCAATGATCTGTGCCAAGCTAAGCTATAAAGGTCCACCCCCTAGACCCAGATATCGACTGAATGGATTAAAAAAAAGGTTTAGAGTACAGTCATTGTGGGCATGATATCGTTTTTTTTAATTGTGGCTGATTCATAATAATTCACACATTAAAAAAACACACACACACTAAAAAAAGAACAACATGCAAAGAGCATTTAAGTTATATCATCAGGTGCCATTTTGAATTGTGTGTTTTGTCTTTAAGGATACAACTCTGATGTTGACTGTTTTAATGTAAAGAAGCAGTTTTGAAAAAACAAAATACTCGAGATGAGACCTCTTGTTAATTTTTTTTAAGGAACAGCCCACTTTGTTAAAATATAGGCAAATAATACACTTGCTGGATAAGTTGGTGGTTCATTCGGCTGTTGCGACACCAGATTAATGAAGGGACTAAGCCGAAAAGAAAATGAATGAATGAATGGTCTTAGTACAAAATGTAACTACAGAAGAGTCGAGCTTTAAATGGAAAAATTATTGAAACTGGTCATTTTTGAACAAGATGCTAATGGTCTAATCAGATTCAATGATCTATGCTAAGATAAGCTAAAAGTGCGCCCACCAGACCTAGATTACGACTGAATGGATTAAAAAAAATGTTTGAAAAAAAATGAGCCTATTTTCAACACAAAAAGTGGAGTGCTCCATTAAGGGCTATTAAATATAAAACGCCATTACAGCAATCATCCATCCAAAATTGGAAATTATGTAATTTAATCACCTTCCAAACCTTAAATGACTAGAAGCAATTATTAAAAGTACAACAAAGCTTCAAAACAATTCCACAAGGTTTGCATGCGAAAAGTACTAATAGCAAAGCCTGACTTATGAATGAATCATTCGTTTGACTCAGGCCTTTTTGATAAAATTGGATTGTTCATTTTAGAAAACAACAGTCTGAAACTGGACGTGACTGAGCTGGATCTGATACAATTCAGTCTGTTTTGAACACAAGCCTATTTGACGACTTGGAATATTTTGCGAGGGTGGACTACTTTTATGATATCTTAACATACATTTTTGATCCTTAAAGGTTTGTGGAATAACCAATTTTATTTTCTCCACAAAAGGAAGTAAATCATACTAGGTTGGAACTGAAGGTGAGTAAATAATAGCAAAATCTTTATGATTTCTTTGTAAACTATTACAGCAAAAAGTAAAGTTTGTTTACTTTCATATGAAACTTCAACTGTGATTGTTGTAATTTCACCAGGACAACAAATCAAACCAGACTAACCGCTTTTTAATGAGACAGTAACTCGAGTCCTTGGTGGCTATTTGGTATCAGCATTTCTTTTCCATATCTACTGTATAATTCAAATAGTACAACAGGTAATTGAACTAAACCTCACCCCAAAACCAAAACATGAAACAGGTTCCAGAACAAAAACGTAGAGATCCACCTGCTGTTAGTCATTTACGACATTAAACTATTCGCACCTCTCCCAGTTTCACAGCTCAGTTATTACTCATTGAACACAACAAATTCAATACTGGAGAAACTTCATTAAACTCCCAAAACTACATTAAAAACAACATTATTTTAAGAAAACATCCTGATTTGTGCTTTAAAATGGTTCGATTGTAAATAATAGGTTTTTACAGTTGTAAAGTATAGTGAGATAAATTAAATTAAATATATATATAATGTAAAATATAGAATACCTGTAATGGATAATAACCGAGTGACCTCCTGTCAGCGAACTCTAAAGTTCAGATGAAGTCCTGCTCTCTTGCCCTACATATCGGTGCAGAAAACAGACAGACGTCAGGCGCTCCTGTCAACATTACACTGACTCTAGCTTTCGGACAGGAAGGTGAAAAAGAGCTTCGACAAGCCCATTTCCTCATTCCTGCACTCGGCTTCCCATCAGACAGACTGACAATCACTCATTCATTGACTCCGCATGCATAGATTCCTCCCTCTCACACCCTGTTTTCATCATTTCTAGCAGAGGAGTTGTAAATTTTACAGTATTTCAGTATTATTTTGAGGGATTTTTACTTCACCCATTTACAATTTAAACTGACCTGTGCTTTTGAGTACAATGCTGAACTTTTTTGTACCATACTTTTTAATTCTTAATTTTATTTAATTCAGTTTCTATTTATTTTCTTCAGTCACATGCACCATAAATATGGTAAACGCAGTCAAATGGTCATGCAAGAACCAATGATTTGTGTTTTTTTTTTTGCAGCACTTTTTCAGCTTATTATATAGGTGCTTAGAATATTTGAGTACACCCCTCACAAATCTCTTATTTAAATTAATATTTCCTATAGGATGCTTTCCAATATTATATTTTAAATATTATAAAAATATGAATTAAATAAAAAAATAAATTAAAAAAGAGCAAAAAAAAGAGAAACAAAAAATATATGAAATTTTGCAGAAATTTTTTAGTTTGTAATTTATTTATTTATTTTTTGCCATTTTTGCATTAATTTAAATGTATTATCTTTATATTTCTAAAAATGTCTGGTGACTAAAATTTTATTTTCATAAATATATCTATTTAATAGATCTGTTTTGCCCAAATGCATCAAAATTTACCTATATTCACTGAGAAATGGATATAAAAATATTAGCTTCCCATAGCTTCGGGGTGACTTGTCCCTTTACTGTGAGCTGTATTGGACCAAAGGTATTTGCTAAAATAGGTAATCAAAATCAAAATTTACCTATATTCACTGAGAAATTGATATAAAAATATTCATTTATAAAATGGGGTGTACTCATTTATGCTAAGCACTGTAGCTATGTAAAAACCAAAGACCACTAGATAATTCTCAGTTTATTTATAAATGTATGTGTTTAAATAAGATATTTACTGTTTAATAATAAGTAATTTTAAGTTATTTTGTTATCTGTTTACTTTTAATTGAGTACAAATGTTCACTCATGTTTGAGTACTGACATCTAGTAGCAGAAATAAAAGCAAAGAACTAAATCATGCAACCCATCATGCACAGATGGCATTATATCATAAATTCTCTAAGAATAGTTTTATTAATTACAGGTGAAATACGATCTGTAGAGAAAATTACTGTAAACATGTGTACAGACTGTCACCTGAAGTCTTACCATTCCAGCTTCTCTTCTCTCTGACGTGAGAATGAGACAAACCTGGAAGTGTCGCCACCCTAGAAGGGCTCATCTAACTTGCTTATGATTGCTCACTACTAGTCTCTCTGTGAGGACACTGGTAATGTAACTAACAGGACTTTGCATTTATGCAAAATTAAGACGTGAACTTTGAAACTTACTTGTAAAATAATTCTCTTGACTGCAGCACTCATTTCCAGATAAAATAAATTTGCATATCATAAATGGTGCAATGTTATAATGTTGGAAAAAGCCAAGGATATGTGGTTATACCTCAGATAAAATAAATAAATAAGTCGGTGCAATAGCCTAGTGGTAAGAACGCTGACATATGGTGCTTTAGCACTTCAGGGCGTCCGAGTTCGAATCCCGGCTCAAGGACATTTCCTGTCTTTACCCCTCTCTGTCTCCCACTTTGCTTCCTGTCTGAAATACTGTCATATTCACTTAAAGGCATAAAGGCCAAAAAAAAAAAATTAAAATAAATAATAATAACAACTAAATAAATAAATAATAATAATAATAATAGTAATAATAAAAGAATAAGAAATAACAAATACTGGCTTGTCAATCAAACTGAAATATACTAAAATATCTCAAATAAAAATGATTTAAAGATAAATAGAATTCAAACTAGAATAAAAATTTATTAAATATAAAATATAAAAGTAAAAGTTTATAATAAGTAAGGTAAAAAGTAAAGTCAAAATAAGAATAAATACACCATAAAGACACTTAATAGTTTTTTTTATACATTATATTTTAAATAAACATTTTTTACAGACACCTATAGTAAGTGGTTTAATGTCAGGTTTCCATTGTAACATCATGCCACACCTCATAACCAATGCATTTATGTTCAGTGAACTGTACTTTGTTTCTATGCAAAAATGAAAAGAATTTCCAGTGGCTCTTTTTGAGACCAAAAAAAAGTTTGTGTTCAGAAATTTAACTGACAATGTAAATAAGTGTGGAAATGTTTGACAACAGACTGTAGCCTCTGTCTCTATATGCATGAGTGGTTTGGCTTGGTGGACAATAGTCAAGCTTATAAGTTCAAAACTGAGTGCTGAAAGGTTGATATATGCGTTCACCCAACCCATAGCTTCAGGGTGATTTGTCCCTTTACTGTGAGCTGTATTGGACCAAAGGTATTTGCTAAAATAGGTTTATGTAAATTTAATACATGCAAGTTATTACACAAAGCCAACAATATGTTTACAGCATAGTGACAGCATAAGCATAACAGGATTTGAAAAATGTGACCAAGATATGGAACTACATCGCAATCTTTTTAAAGTCAGAATTACACACAAGTTGTGTTTTTCCTAAATAATGAAGCATTTCTGAGCTAAAAAGTGTCTTGAATGAAGGGGGAAAAATTGAGGCATGATTTTGTCATTTAAAAAAAAATGTGATCATTGACAACACAAAGGTAACATTTTAATAGGTTTTCTTCACTATTGTGAGGTATATCTGTGTAAAATTATGTCTTAAATGATGGACAAAATCATGTACAGTCCTACATTTTTCTTTCAAGTATTTTTGGATTGTTTTGATTCAAGATAGAAAATAGGCTGGAACTTTAACATGAACTTATTTGACCATTGTTGACATGAAACGGAGGCTGCATAATCCACACCAGTACACATATGTGTGTGAAACTGCTTCTCAAATAGGGGAGAAAAACAAAACTGTAAAGCCATCAGGAATTGATTTCATTTTAATTAATATTATTTAATAATAATAATAATAATTATTGTTATTATTATTAATAATAACAACAACAATAATAATAATAATAATAATAATAATAATAATTATTAATAATAATAATAATAATAATAATAATAATAATAATAATAATATAATAATTATTATTATTATTATTATTATTATTATTAATAATAATAATAATAATAATAATAATAATAATAATAATAATAATATCTTAGATTTGTATAGCTTGTATAGCGCTTTTCTGGACACTCAAAGCGCTTTACACATTTTTGGGGGGAATCTCCTCATCCACCACCAGTGGTCAGGATGCTGGGGTTAAACCCCTACCCTTTTTTGAAGGACATCCTGAGATTTTTTACGACAAAAGAAAATTAGAACCTCGGTTTAATGTCTCATCCGAAAGATGGCACTCTCTGAGTCCCCATCAATATACTGGGGTATTAAGACCCACACAGACCGCAGGTTGAGCTCCCCCTGCTGGTCTCACTAACACCACTTCCGCAGGCAACCTAGCTTTCCCATCTGGTCACCTATCCAGATACTGACCGGGGGCAGACCTGCTCAGCTTCAGTGACACTTTTCTTTTATGTTGTGACATATAGAGTTAACTGGCTTCTCAGATTAAAAATATATATATATATATTAAAAAGATTTGTAGGATGATACTTTATTTTCACATCTTGATTGGATTATTGTAATTGTCTTTTTTCCACATGTTTCATACAATACATCAACATTGAAATGGCAGCTTGGATGAGAAAAAAGTAGGATTGGGCTTAATTTTGTCCATTGTGAATTGATTGGATCATTGTCACCATTAAATGAAGGTTATAGAAAAAGTATTTTCTTTTCTTTTGTGATGAATATTAGCTACGGTAAGATGATTTCTAGAAAAAGTAGGGCAGCTCTACAGTTCTTGTCCATCAGGAATCTAATGGACATACTGGTCACAACATTGGGATATGAAAATAAGGGATACTCTATTATATAAATACGACAGACATACGGGACAATATTAAAATGGGATAAGAGCAGGATACAATGGTAAAAAAGGGGAGAATCCTGAAAAAACTGCAAGGGGTTAAGGAGGTACGCTAATGTATCACTGCAATTGTCCTTTCTGTCCCTTTGTATGTACTTGTATATCTGAATGAAACTGCATCAGAAATATAAAAACATTACTTAGCAGGACTTGATTTTGTCACTTGTGAATTAATTGGACAGTTGTTGATATTAAACATAAGTTGTGGCAATCTTTCCTTCCACATCTAAATAGAAAAAGTTCTCAAATTATGAATGAAACGAAGGAAGAATGAGTAGGACTTTATTTTGTCCTCTGTGAATTGAGTGGATTGTTGTCATTTGCTCTAGGCTGACCTTGCGCGAGTGAGTGACCTGCATTATGAGGGCATTTTAACTTGCATGAGGACTTTGTGAGCATCTGTATATTTCAGTTTTTAGTTTTCCAGAGCAATATCCCTTATAAAATCAACTATGGTTTTATGGTCGCACTTTATTTTACATTACTTGTACTCGTTACTTTTTGAAGTGTTCTTGGTTACATACTGTAACTTTGCTTTAAAGGGATATTTTCCCCTTAAAACAAAAAATTCAGGCATCATTTCATCATTCTTACTTCTGTTGAACAAAAAGAATGTATTTTTTATGGCTGAACATTCTTGAGAATATCTTGTTTCTTTTCAAAAATGGAAAGAAATGATAAAAATTTAGAACCACTTGCGTGCCAAAAATGGTGAATAAATTTTCATTTTTAGGTAAACTCTCTCTTTAAGATTAATTTAAGGATACTGAAGATTTTTAGCCCATCATTGAGTCTATTTATTTATTTAAGTAAATTTATATATATTCAGTTTTTAAATTAATTTTAATAATATCAGGATATATGCAAGAATCCTAAAGGTAATTTTAATCCTTTTTAAGACTTTTTGAATACCTTCTCAGAATATTTTAAGACCTCATCGCAACCTAAAGTTCTTATCAATATCAAACCTTTAACTCAATAAACAGTTGTTAATAAACAGTTGTAGTTAAATAAATCAATGGAGCTAAATCAATGGAGCACAACCAAGCAACAGAACTTGGATAATCTCGGAAGAAACAAAGCTTGAAAGAATAACTTACGACGTTGTTTTCAGCGACAGGCTTCAGCCACTGTTTAAACTCATCTTTCTCCAACCAGGAGTAGGCAAACTTACATTTTCACATTTTGCCGTCTGTTTTGCTCTATGGTTTAGCTACATGTGGAGAGCGTCACATCACCTTCCAGCATTTTTCACAAATTACGTAACATCACCCGGACGGAGGAGCTTGGCTGGACACGCGCCGGCCCGAACCAATCACGTGGATCAAGCACGCCATTGTTAATGTTAGGAGGAAATATTTTTATGCTTTTTTGGACACTTTGGAAAACGATTGAACAAAATTTAAGACCTCGTAAAGTCTAAATTAAGACTCCTTAATAACTTTTAAGGGCCTTAAATTTCTCATAATTGATTTATCAACTTTTAATATTTTTTAAGACCCCGCGGACACCCTGAATATTATTGACTAATATGAAAATGTTCATATGATTTATTTCCAATACAGTTTATAAAGTAATATTCTCTGTCTTTTAGTAGATGTATTATATGAGAGACTTGCTTTGTTTACCAAATAAGTGGATCTAATTAGATTTACATTGTAAACATAAAAAAAATTAAAAGGTATTATTTTTTATTTAATATATTAAGTTTTAGTTACTCCCAAAATCACAGATTTTTTACAAAATTCTCAGCAGAAATAGCAAAAAATATCTGCAGATTCTGTTTGGCCCTACTAATTTCTATTTCAAGAGTTCACACTTAGATATGCTTGGCGTTAATAGCAGATTTGGCATGCTGTCCAATAGATCAGATAGGTCTCGAAAAGGGAGGAAAAGGAGGAGATGGGGTAAAAGGGTTGATTTTTCCAAAAAAAAAAAGAAAAACGAAGATAAGGCAGTAGGGTGAAATCGGTCTATTTATTGTAAACTTGGATCAATCTGATTGGATTATTACTGATTACGGATGAAAAGACAGCCATGATCAATCATATCATGTGCTCCTCTCGAAATTAGTTTATAAAACTTCACAAGTAAATGCAGAATATGCATGCAAAACAGCACTGTAAAATAAAGTGCAACCGGCTTTATTAAAGTAAAAGTATAACTATGTTTTTTGGCATATGGATTCTAGTAAACCTATGATTGTTTAACTGACAAGTACCATGATTACTTACAATATGATTAATATAGTAAAATCATATGATTCCCTTGGTTTCACGTCACTAACATTATTTTAAATGTGTTTGTTTTTTCTCTAATAAAACCGTAGTTCATTTTCGTAAGGGATGGCAGCGAGTTGTCAACAGTCTGTTGCTATTTCTGGACCCTGGTATGCATTGTCATGCCTCAGTTCAATCCCGCAATTTTGCATATCACGGTCGCCCAGGCAACCACTTCCCATCCAGCTCATTTTCCTTTATTGCCTTGCGTTTATTTCACCATCGCCGCAGCCACCTCCATGTGACCAGCCTATTTAACGCATTGTTTTTAAAGAGAAACACACCTCCGATAATCCCAGCTGCTCCCATCAGGCTGGTTTTCTTTTGTGAGAGGATGGCACATGTGCACCCTGTACTTACAGATGCTCGCTGAGTCTGCTTGCCACGCACGTGTGCTGGACGCAGCCCAGACTGGAGCAAATCAGCTGCTCACAATCTCCCTCAGGAAGAATTTCTTCTCTCTCTCTCTTTTTCTCAGCCAGCCTATTCCCTATTAGAGATGCACCGATAAGCTGTTAGCCGGACTGGAAGACTTCATCACACGGGAACACAGATGCTGTACATGTATTAGAGGGACACACACACACAGGCACTTACAGCAGTGTTGAAACAGCAAGATGCCAGCTCATTTGAGCCTGGCAGAGCAGGAACGCGAGTGGAGGAGGACAGGCAGGACGGTTGAGATGGGTTTCAAGGCGATCTCACAGAAAGGACAGCTGAAGACATGCGACACTGCTAAGAAACAGAGAGGTTGGTGATATGCACGTTATAAATATGACATACGTGCACAATTTCTGTTCACAAGTCTGATAGATTCATGGGTCTAAATTATGTATAAGGATGCTGAAATCCTGCATTCCAATGTACTGATTCCCTCACATATCTATGATGTGTACGTGTAATAATTTGGTTCACTAAATTCTGCATTTCATACCCATAAGTGTGTATACTTAACTCCATTCATAAATCTGCTCATCAAGTCAGAAATATGCATTTAAATATGTACTGATTCTTATGTGTTCGTATATTAATTCTATTCACAAATCTGCTAATTCAGGGTCTAAATTGTGCACATTCGATCTACAATTCTGTTTTAAATATGTACTGATTTTCTTATATGACCATATGTTTGTGTATATACTGAATTCGATCCACAAATCTGCTAGCTTAGTGTCCCAAGTTGTGCATATGCATTCTAAAACTCTGCATAATCATGAACCGTTTCTCTTATCTGTGTGTCTGTGTGTGTAAATTGCCAATGCATTTCATCATGGTTGGCTCAGATAGTGACGTATTACAAATGTGAGTGTGTGATGAGGCTAGCTGTGCTAAAGGTGTTTATAAAAGTCTCACATCCCATGTCTCTTATGCAACATATTCCGATGACAAGCACCTTCGTTTTCTTTGAGTAAGTGATTAAATATTCATGCATGCAAATTCAGCAGTTCTGACAGGTATTGAGTTCAACATTTCACATCTCCGTATCACAGTATTCATGATCTGGAGTGTTAAGTTTACCTCAAGAGTTGATCGTCAACACGTACTCTTTAGTCAGGCGCTGAGTTTGTTTTTTTACACAGCAACAGTAAAACAAATGTTGCCTTTGTAATGGTGTAGAGGCCTTGGGCTGTCTAGATTCAGAGGACAAAGTCAAAACTGGCATGAGACAGGCCTCATGTTCATCTTTAAATCTGCCTTTTGGGCCTCCAGTTCTGTTTATAGAGGCATTTTTAAAGGCAGTGTGAGGATAGAGAAAGGTTTGCAGATTATAAGCAAAGCATGTGGTAGTTGAATATCGGATAAACGAGTATGTTTTTCACAGTTAACATAACACTAAACTATCATTAAATTGCTATGGTAAAGTCATATTTAAAACGGCAATGTTTATACTTTTAAACCGCATATTTAAATTGAGATTTGAAGGCATACAGGACATGCTGACAACTCATTTCCCCCATTTATATAACTGAAATAGTATAAATATTATAAAATACATAGTCATTTTATTCAGTTTTTCCAAATAATTTAATCAAAGGTACCCTTATAAAGAAAATCTGGGTATACATAGGTATAGTTTAATAAAAAGAGTTCAGTACATGGAAATGGTCATGACATGTGCCTCAAAGACCATTGTTTCCTCGTTTTTATGTAAATTACATAAGTGTAAAGCCCTGGTGAAAAACAGGGCTCTCAGAACACAATACAGACTGTTGCGTTGCTCACAGGCTATTTATTAGCATTTGCATATACTTTAGGTCATGTTCTACCGGACCTGCAGGAGCAGCCACATTATCAAGATATCAGCTGCCAAAACACAGACTGATACAGTATGTAGGATGGGATCATTAATATGCATGCCACAGGCTGCATTTTTTTGGCTTCAATATTTCCTAATGAGATTATTATTTATAAGTCTATATTAACCCATGTGTGTAACTTTTATTTTGAAAACGGAAGACGCAGCAAAGTCAAAGCCAGCCACACATATTTTTGTATTCATTAGCATGCCCTCAGCATTTGCATGTTCTTTAGGTCACGTTCTATGTCAACCAGACTTGCAGAAGCAGCCACGGTATCATGGTATTAGCCGCCAAAACGCAGACTGATACGTAGGATGGGAACATTAATAGGCAGGCCACAGGCTGCATTTTATTGGCCACAATATTTCCTAGTGAGATTACAACAATGATAACTTCCTCCCTTATTTATAAGTCTATATTAAACCAACTATGTGTTTGAGACCCTTTTTTTTGGAAAATGGGAGACACAGCAAAGTCAAAGCCAGCCACACATATTTTTGTATTCATTAGCACGCCCTCAGCATTTGCATGTACTTTAGGTCACGTTCTATGTCAACCCGACCTGCAGGAGAAGCCACGTTATCATGATATCAGTTGCCAAAAAACAGATTGATATGTAGGATGGAATCATTAATAGGCAGGCCACAGGCTGCATTTTATTGGCCACAATATTTCCCATTGAGATTACAACAATGACAACTTCCTCCCTTATTTATAAGTCAATTTAAAACCTATGTGTGAGACTTTTATTTTGAAAATGGGAGACGCAGTCAAAGCAAGCCACACATTTTGTTTTCTATGCGTTACTAAGCAATAACTCCACCAGCCATCACCTTAGCACTGTTTTTAGTGCTACATGATCCTTCTGAAATTGTTTTAATATTCTGATCAGCAGCTCAATAAACATCATTATTCATATCATCATTAATGTCATTACTCTTAAAACATTTGCCACTTTTTTTGTGGGAACCACAACACATATATGACCGTTTAATTAATAGAAAATTTAATAGATTAAAGGAACAGTTCACCCCAAAATAAGTTACTCACCATTTATCTACCCTTAAGTGGTTCTGAAAATAAGATATTTTGACAACTGTTGGAAACTGGTACCCATTGACATCCATAGTAGGAAAAACAAATACCATGTAAGTCAATGATTATCGGTTTCCAAGATTTTTCAAAACATCTTTTGTGAAACTCAGGTTTTGAACAGGTCAAGGGTGAGTAAATGGCAGAATTTAGATTTTTGGGTGAACTATGCCTTTAATAGAACATAATTTATTTCAAATAAATGTTTTTTTAACATTATTAATGACATTGCTGTCCCTTATCAATTTAGTACATCTTTATACAAGCCTCAAACGTGCACCTTGGGAAACACCCATAAGACAATAAGATTGATGCTAATCTAAATAACAATGAAACCGATAATGACACTAGAAACTAGCACACAAGTATGATCATTCAAAATTAAGAATGTTTAAAAGAAAGATCAATTGTGACTGCTTTCACCACTATGCTACACATTCCTCATGTTGTAATGTTGTAAATCATCATTATCATCTCACCTCAAATTCTAACCTGCCTGTCTGCTTTTGCAACTGGGTTTGACATTTCAGCAATTTTTTTTTGTACATAAAAGCCGAGGGAGTGTTCACACTTGATTTGATTCTAATTAACTCTAGCGCGGTTGCTTGTTAATGTGTTTTATTTGAATGTGTTAACACTGCCATTAAAATCTTGGTGAGCAGCAAACAAATAGACAGACCACTATAAATGTATAAAACATAAATGAATAACACAATCAATGGCATTTTATTAACCAAAAAAATATATATATATAGGGCATGATGCCATTTTTCTCATCAGTTGCAAAGTTGCCCATTAAAGTTCAATGAAGGCATCAGAAAGCAAAATTAGTTTAAATAGACAGTTATTCCTTTCCCAATGGGATTAAGAAAATTACTGTCACTTGGAAAATCTGCTCTAAAGCTAAATAAACTGCTGAATACTACAGGGGCTGGACAATAAAACTGAAACATTGGCCAATTTAGAATTGGAGAGTTCATGGCTAAATTTAACCAGCCTGGTGGCCAATCTTCATTGACTGCAGATTCCACCAGTAAGAACAGAGTGTGAAGGTTTAATTAGCAGAGCAATAGCCCAGTTTTGCTAACAATATTTCAATGCACACAACATATATCAAGACATAGAGTTTAAAAGAGGACAAATTGTTGGTGTGTGTCTCGCTAGCGCATCTGTGCCCAAGACAGCAAGTCTTTGTGAGTATCAAGAGCCAAGGGATCCAAGGTAAAGAAGCGTACCACCCAGACTGTTGCATGCCCAGAGTGAAGCATGGGGGTGGATCAGTGATGGTTTAGGCTGCAATATCATGGCATTCCCTAGGCGCAATACTTGCGCTAGATGGGCACATCACCACCAAGGACTACCAAACCATTCTAGAGGAACATGTATACCCAATGGTTCAAACATTGTATCCTGAAGGCAGTGCCATGTATCAGGGATGATAATGAACCAAAACACACAGCAAGACTGGTGACAGAGCGGTTTGTTCAACTTCACTTTAATGTTCATCATCTCCCATGGCCTGCACAGTCACCAGATTTAAATATTATTGAGTGACTTTGGGTGTTTTGGAGTAGAAAGTCAGGAAACATTTTCCTCCACCAGCATCATGTAGTGACCTGACCACTATTCTGCAAGATTAATGGCGCAAAATCCCTCTGACTACTGTTCAGGACTTGTATCTGTCAATCCCAAGATTAATTGACATTGTATTGGCTGCAAGAGGGTCTACACCATACAAATAAATTATTGTGGTCTAAAACAAGGCATTTCAGTTTCATTGTCCAATGCCTGTACAAAAAGTGTGAAGCCAGTACAAACAGTCTACAACAAATCATTTAACAAACCATTTCATTTACTATGTATTTTATGTAATTTTGCTTACATGGATAACTGAATATTAATCAGATGATGTTGATGATGATGATGTCTTGTCACCAGTAATTCTGCATTAATGATTATTACTTAGAGAATTGATACATCTGTCTTCCACAAAAAACACAAGCACAAACAGTAACCTCAGATCAATTCATAACGATATTTTAACCTAATTTGCAACCTTATTTAAAGAACCAAATTAGCCAGAGATCACAATTAAAAGACACAATTAATTTGTCTTTCTTTTTTTCCACCAGATAGCAGATCTGAAGTTAAAACTACAGTCCTGGATCATAAAAGAAAAGCATGTACACCATTGCAGTCTAAACCACCACAGATGAAAATCAACACACAGAACGGAAATAATACAGGTCCTAAACAACTCATATTTATTCATCAATTCAATTTGCATTTGCTTTCTCAAGTCTTGCTGCCAAGAATACTGTGTCAAAGTCTCAACAGCACAGAATGGTGTTAAACACATCCAAGCTGCTCATTTTCTCATTTTACCAACATTGCTGAATTGATCATGCGATGCGCTTCATGTAAAATGTGTACATTTCCTAAACATCTATTTAGAGTCAAATGTGCTTAAAGTGGACGAGAGACTGCGAATGGCCAGGGAACGCAGAGAGGCGTACCAGAAACAGCTGGGTATTTTCCTTACTCTGAACATTAACATCAATAGGAACAAAGGAACATGCAGAAAGCTTCATAACTCAAGTTTTTATTGGTGTCTCTGAACTGTAGCTCTGCGCGAGCGCGGCTGGCTGGCGAGGGAGGAACGAGCCAAGCAGATCTATGAAAAACACCTGGAGGAGCGACGCAAGAAACTGGAGGAGCAGCGGCAAAGAGAGGAGAGGAGGAGGACAGCAGTCGAGGAGAAACGCAGACAGAGGCTCAAAGAAGAAAGAGTGAGTTTGTGCAAATCAATGAGATTTGGCTTGTAAAGATTATATATGCAACCAGTGAAATTAATATTTTACTCACTATAGAGTTTCAAAGTAATTAATATAAAATATGATTATTTTTAAAAATGGTAAATGAAATGGTTAAGTCTCCATCTCTATAGAACTTTATACAATGTAGACTGTGCCAAAGCTGCTTTACATGGATGAAGAAAAAATCAGATTTTAAACTAAAACAACAACCAAAAAAAAAAAAAAAAAAAAAAAAAAAAAAAAAAAATCAATAAATAAAAATCAATCAATCAATAAATAAATAAATGGCAAAACCTGGCACTATGAAGTTGCTCTAAGTGGTTGCTAAGGCATTGCTATGTGGTTGCTAGGGTGCTAAAATAAATATATACATACATACATGCATGCACATTGTATTACAGAAACAATTTGTTTATCAATTTAATAAAATCAGGAGGTACAATTGGTTTAAAGAAAAAGACAAAACTAATTAAAAAGATCACAAAAAAAATAATTTATATCACATTTTTGTATACTGACCATTTTTAGACACAAAGTTTTTAAAGTGAAATTCCCCTCAAATTTATGACAACACAAAGCATCACTCAATGTGTTGACATAAATCATATTTTTACATTATAATCCACTAATTTTTTCTTAGTCAAGAATTCAATGCAACAGTTCATATAGCAAATAATAATATAATCAAATAAATGTAACCAATTAAAGCTCAGTGTCTTAATGAAGTATGAACCTTTACAGTGGGGGAAATGTATTTAGTCAGCCACCAATTGTGCAAGTTCCCTCACTTAAAAAGAAGAGAAGGGCCTGTAATTTTGATCATCTCACCTATGAGACACAAAATGAAAAAAAAAATTAATAAATAAAATCACTTTTTTATAAATTTTTAATGAATTTATTTGCAAATTATGGTGGAAAATAAGTATTTGGTCAATAACAAAATTTCATCTCGATACTTTGTTATATACCCTTTGTTGGCAATAACAGAGGTCAGACATTTTCTGTAAGTCTTCACAAGGTTATCACACACTGTTGCTGGTATTTTGGCCCAATCCTCTATGCAGATCTCTTAAGAGCAGTGATGTTTTGGACTTTCAACTCCCTACAAACATTTTCTAAGGGGTTGAGACTGACTTGGCCACTCCAGGACCTTGAAATGCTTCTTCTGAAGCCACTCCTTCGTTGCTCAGGTGGTGTGTTTGGGACCATTGTCATGCTGAAAGACCCAGCCATGTTTCATCTTCAATGCCCTTGCTGATGGAAGGGCCCCATTCATTCATTCCTTTTGCAGAAAAACAGCCCCAAAAAGCATGATGTTTCCAACCCCATGCTTCACAGTAGGTATGGTGTCCTTTTGATGCAACTCAGCATTCTTTCTCCTCCAAACACGACGAGTTTTACCAAAAAGTTCTATTTTGGTTTCTTCTGACCATTCTCCAAATCATCTTTTGGATCATCCAAATGCTCTCTAGCAAACTTCAGAATGGTCTTGACATTTACTGGCTGAAGCAGGGGGGCACTGTAGGATTTCAGTCCCTGGTGGCGAAGTGTGTTACTGATGTTAGCCTTTGTTACTTTAGTCCCAGCTTTCGGCAGGTCATTCACTAGGTCCCCATGTGTGGTTCTGAGATTTTTGCTCACAGTACTTGGGATCATTTTGACCCCACAGAGTGAGATCTTGCCCCAGATCAAGGGAGATTATCTTGGGTGTCTTCCTTTTTCTAATAATTGCTCCTACAGTTGATTTCTTCACACCAAGCTGCTTACCTATTGCAGATTCAGTCTTCCCTGGTGCAGGTCTACAATTTTGTTTCTGGTGACCTTTGACAGCTCTTTGGTCTTGGCCATAGTGGAGTCTGAAGTGTGACTGTTTGAGGTTGTGGACAGGTGTTTTTTATACTGATAACGAGTTCAAGCAGACAGCCTCTTAAAGAAGAAGTTACAGGTCTGTGAGAGACAGAAATCTTGCTTGTTTGTAGGTGACCAAATGCTTATTTTACAAAGGAATTTACCAATTAATTCAGTAAAAATGTGATTTTCTGGATTTTTTTTCTCATATCATCACTTATAGTTAAGGTATACCTATGATAAAAAAATTACAGCCCTTTCTTATCTTAAGTGGGAGAACTTGCATAATTGGTGGCTGACTAAACACTTTTCTGCCTCACTGTATGTCATCAGTAAACTTACTAGAATTGCTAATCATCTGTTTGTTTGTTTGTTTGGGAGAGTTTGATTCTGAAAAAAGACGGTGGAGAATTTAACCAAACGTAAAAACATACGGAGCATGAGATGAATGCAGTGTTTTTATGCTGTGTTTTAGGAGCGTTACGAGTATGTGGTGCGGAAGACAAATGAGAAAAGCCTGAAGGCCAAACAGAAACCAGGCCACTGCTTACGAAAGGTCACCAAGAATGACAACAAAAATGGTGAATCTCTTAATGCATGATTTAAAACGCATCTACTTTCCCAACTCTTCTCCTCCCACCTCCCCCCTTTTAGACTTTCTGCTAGTCGCTCTGCTTTCTGCTTTTCTTCAGCTAAACGCCGCTCTCTTAGTCAGTGGGAAATTGACCTCGTCCGCCGTCTTCAAACTCCTACTGTCTCTTATCTAGCCAGAAGCAGGAGCGCTGTGTGTCTGTCACAAGACACAGGTATCAATTAGACGCAGGATTTGTAGCATTCATTCATATATTTAAATGGAAATCATGAGTGTGCAGATGGGGTATTAAATTGCAGCTTCCTGTTTTCTTCTTTTCACGCTCATTGCTTCATGCCCTTTTGCTGCATTTAAAAAAAAAACATACATTTTCAGTGGTTCATGTTTGTCGTCGTTCAGTCTCATGTCATACCATGAACTCCAGCACCAACAAGCATTGTGGGAAAGTGCCGAACAGACCTGCAGGCTCAAACGTCACCATCCGCAGAACCACCAACAGAGAGCTGGTGGGAGTTTGCATTCATTTTTACTCAATTTATTTATATAAATGAATTTTTTTTTGATTTGGCTGTGAGAAATATCACACGTGACTTTATTTTCAAAATTTATTTCAGGTGGCAAAAGGCGATACTGAAGGACAAGACTTGAAAAAGTTACAACTTCAGAGATCAACTACAACAACTGAAATCAAGCCCAAACAGGACACGAAACCACCAGAGAATACAGTCCTCGCAACATCATGGTACAAAACAATCTGTCCAGTTGTTCTATATTTAATAGCTTTGCTGTGTAGGGAAAAACAAATGAGATATTAAATCTCCTCACTATATATGGAGGTAAGTTTTAGCCTTGGCTCATTGAAAATGTGTGGATTTTTTTTTTGGTTGCAAAAAGTAAAACGTGTTGCTCTGGGTGCAACTGATTACACGTTTCAGATGACAAAACCACTAGAGGGCAGCTTCAATCTTTTTCCAAATCTGAAATAAGGTACTTGGCGTATGTTTTATTAGGTTTCAGATGACCTAGCAAACCACTGACCAAAAACTAACCAATAGTGTTCATTTTCCTTCAGCTTAGTCCCTTTTCACCACAGCACCACAGCAGAATGAACCGCCAACTATTTCAGCATATGTTTAAGATTTATTTTTGGCATTTTTGCCTTTATTTGACAGGAGAGTAGGTTGACAGGAAGGGAAGTGGGAGAGGATCAGGAAAATTGGGGCATTGTATCGGTAAAGGTCCACAAGCAGGGATTCGAACTTGGGGAGCCTGAAGTGCTGCCGCACCATACACTAACCACTAGGCTATCGCACCGACATTCCAGCATATGTTTTACACAGCAGATGCCCTTCCAGCCGCAACCCAGTATTAGGAAACATCCATCACTATGGACACCCATAACACCCACACGCACTCATACACAAAGGCCAATTTAGTTTATCCAATTCACTTATAGCGCATGTTTTAGGACTCTGGGGAAAAACTGGAGGAAACCCTCGCGAACACAGGGTAAACATGCAAACTCCACACACAAATGCCAACTGGCCCAGCTGGGACTCGAACCAGAGACAAGTGTACTGTGATTACATATTACCTTGATTTTACATCTCTATTGTGAAACAGTGTTACCAGATTTAAACCAGAGCGCTCTGCATCTGCAACACCACACAAAGTGAAAAAAATTATATTTGATTAGAAATCAAAGTTGAATTGTTTGAAGTATTTATTTGGTATTCTGCATGAAAATACTCCTTTAGTATTCGACAATAAGCCCCTATAAATATCATTAATGGAAAAAGAACTACATTTGTTGTCATCATACTGCCCTTATATAATTCATTTTACCTAGAAACTATAGTCAAATGTACGTTTTTTTTTTTTTTGTGGTTTTTCAAAAATGTAGGCTAAAGCATGTATTTCTAATGAGCTTGTGCTGGTAAATGTAATGGTTTTCTTTTAAATAGTAAACATACCTGCTGGTTAAAAGTCATCACAGGAGATGCATTTGAACGTGTTAATATCAGGTGATAAAGTAGGGCACCTCTGCTGACCGCTTCTGTTTTAATACCATGAGAAATCAGCGTAAGAAAGAGCTCTAGAAGCAACTTGCAATTTTACATTTCAACTACAGATGGCGACAGTGAGACTAAAGTTTTGTAGTTCTGCATTTAAAAGAACCTCACTTGTTTTTTTGTTTGTTTTTTTACTTTCCCAACCTTCTGACCTGTTCTCTCTCTGTCAAATTTCAAGGTTGCAGAACAGATCACATGTCAGAAAAGCCACACTAAAGCAGGACAGTTTGCCTCCTCTGCCTGAAGAGGAGGATCTGCAACCAGAACATGAACTATCCTCTGGTCATACGCAATCTGAAAAAACACAATGTCTGAAAAATAATCCACTCCAGTTGAGCACAGCTAGTAATGGGCCTCTGCATCCACCACAAAACTCTCAGATTCCTAATGGTTAGTAAAAGACACATTTCCCAATGATTCCTGCATTACCATGATTTGAATAATATAGTCAATTACTTTACGCTGAAATAGTTATTTTTGTGGGAATTTAGAGTTTTATTTCCTCTTGGATTAGAGTCCTGTATTGTCATTTAATCAATTCAAACTATCAATGCATGCGTCCAGTTTATTATACATACATAAGCAATAACCCAAAAGTTTTACTGTAATCCTAAACCTAATCCTATATTAAGTACACACAGCTCTACACAGTTTTGCACCAACCATAATTAAACCCACCTGATCCAGATAATTGTTGGCTGCATCTAAAATCGCATTATAAATAGCACAGTATTAGAAGGAGCAGTCGTTCAATGCAGTTCAATTAATGCGCCATAAAAACTAGTGTACAACCAATGTACACTCAATGGCTGGAGAATACCTATAATGGACTGTGAAAGTCTGACTACCACATGACATCCACAGTGGAATCCAATGTGTGACAGTTTTCCTAAAAAATTATTTAATTGTTAAAATATCTGTTATACACACACCACAAAGATCAAAATAAATTGTTTCATTATTAATAGACAGCGCACAAAGTGTTAAATAACTATCACAGGGTTTCACAGAGAAGGATTCATCAACCAGTAAAGCACAAACAAAATGACAATCCATCTGGTTCACGCAAATTCATTGTCATTCACTCATTTAAGTGGACTTTAATAGTAGACTAATGTAGAAAATAGTGAATGAGGGTATAGGGGGCAGTTTTAGATACAGCCAACGTCTGTAATTCCTTACACTCTGCATATATAGGGGTTTTCACCAGGATTTGGCCTTTCCAAATAGGAAAAGCTTCCCAGATCCACATGAATGCAAATTTTTGGTTTTACAGGAAACCTTTTGAAATTACAAAGAACAAAAAAAAAAAAACACTACCTATTATAATAATAATAATAATAATAATAATAATAATAATAATAATAATACCACCAATATAAACTCATTTTTCAGAATAATTGTCAACAACTAAATGCATTTAAATAAAATACTGCTATTATAAATGTCTTGGTTAAATATGTCTTTCCACTATTTCACTTTCAGGACCAAGCCAAATAGCTGACAGTGCTCAAGCCAGACCTACTTCTTGGACTAAAGACCCAGAGGAGGCCTCTCGCATACTGGCTGAGAAACGACGACAAGCTAGACTCCAGAAAGAGAAGGAAGAGGAGGAGCGCAGACAGAAAGAGGAGACAGAGAGGTATTCTTTAGTTGTTTTTGTTCTCTATCAGTAAAAATCATTTTAAATGATCTTAGTATGCTTCTAATTATCATCAATGCTAAATTCTTGTCAAGTAAAAAAAAATTACAATTTAAATCTCCTGCAAAGCCCCTTACGGTCTTTTTTTATGAACAGCAGATTCAAAAGACATTTTAAAGCACCATTAATTTCAAATCAAGCAACTTTATAATACACACCACCAGCATATGTAGTGACATGAAACCCTTACTTTACTGACAGTTTCACTTACACTTAATATTTACATTAAAATATCAGCATAATGATAATGTTTTGAACGTATCATTTACAAAATTTGGACCGTTTTAAACAGTCATGTTTAAAGAACTTTAATAAAATTTGTTCAGTTCAATGCTGGTAATATTCCAGTGTGGTTTTTGAAATATTGATAAAATGTGCATTACAATACTGTAGCTCTTGTATAAAATTTCAAGTAAGTATTTTGGTTCTGTTTTTGACAGCAGCACAGTACAGTTGTTGAACACCATAAAAAAAAAAAACTTTCATTTCAAATTTAATTTAAGCTCTTTCAAAGACACAGGTTTGTTTAAGCGCTTTCCAGGTCTTGAATACATGTGTGTGAAATTAAAGTACTTTCAAGAAAGTTTGGGAACCCTGGTTACATATGTTATAGTTAAAATGCTGTTTAAAGATTACTCGACTTAAGTATCAAACTGAGCTTGATGGACATGACCTTCGCAGAAAGAGGCGAGAAGAACTGGCACGTCGGAGAGCCGAAGAACGAGCCCGCCAGGAAGCAGAGGCTTTAAGACTGGAGGAGGAAAAGAGGAAGAGAGAGGAAGAAGAGCAACTGAAGGCTGCAGAGGAAAATGCTCGCAGACAGAAAGAGGAGGAAAACAGGCTTCAACAGCAGGTATAAGAAGCTGAATGTTTAAATACTTTCTCCAAACCCAGTTTTAAAGGAGTCCTTTTATGCTTTGTAAACTTCATTTTAGTGTATTATGTTGCTGTTTGAGCACGAGAAAAATGAGTTAAGTTACAAAACGCAAAGTCATTTCAAAGGGAGTTATTCTTCTTTATATTCTTTTCAATACAATCTTTATTTATGTAGCGCTTTTTATAATATAGATTCAAAACAGATGTCAAAACATAATGAAGTTCTAGTAAATTAAAACTGCTTCATTTCAGTGTAATGCAAATGTCACCGCAACTCTGCCGATATCAGCACTATTTCTGAACTCTATCAATAGTCTTGATTGTAGTCGTGACTTTTAATACAGGAACATAGATAACACAATATCCCAATTTTAAACAATTCCCCCCTCCCAAGGGGACAAGGCCTGGTTAGGATGTATTAGTAGTGTCACAGTGTCACACTGTCACACATTTCACAGGTCTATACTGATATACATGAAATTTCTTCCCCAGCTGTTAACATTCACACATATAAATCAATATTATGTGAACCCACGCGTTTTTTTTTTGTACTTTTGAAATAATCTTGGTGTGTATTTGACAGCCGAAGTGTAAAAGAACTTTAATTAACCCCAACTTTAATTTTGTTTAATCCCAACACAATGTTTCACCAGACAGCGTACTGAAAAACCATACTCAGATAAAAGTGCCATTACTTACGCAAAAATGAAGTGCGAGTAAAAGTATATGTTGTAAATATTACTCAAATTATTAAAGTATGTAAAGTATGATTAAAAATAGCCCTTTTAAAAGTACTCAGGAGTCATGAGCAGTGAGTATTACACTGTGAAAGGTTGAATCGTTTACATGCAATTTGTTTGTGTGTGACTGCTTAAAGCTATTTGGAGATTTCAGTCATCATACAGTAGGCATCCGTCATCTTCTCATCAGTGACATGTTGTCTAAATAGTCTCTCGGTCATTGCGTGTAACATCTAAGCGTCTTGAGGTTGTTCTATATGATGTGATTTTTCGATGTGCAATTTGATTGAATCACAGGACTGATTACTCTACTTTAGCCAATTACCACTGACAAGAAAAACAAATAAAAATAGTGACTGCCGGTTGAAGGAAAATAGTGAAGTAAAAGTTCGGATACAGCACTAAAAATGTATTCAAGTGAAAGTATTTTTAAAACGACTTACTAAAGCACAACTCCTGAGAAAACCTACTCAATTACAGTAATGTGAGTTTTTGTCATTTGTTACTTCACACCACTGTGAAAACCACAGGAGTTTAAACTGACAAGGCTTTAAAACACATACATATGTTGTTTGTAGAATAACTGAGACACATGCTGTAAAGACCTTACTGTCAGGGTGCAGCAGTTCATTTGAATAAAATAAAAATTAAACATTCACAAACTGCATGTATTTGCTCTACTCAAATAGGGGAATTTTCTGCATGGTACAAATAAAACCGTTTTAAATACACTGATTTACACAGAGCTCTTCTTTCAACATCCTACATGTTGTTTGGTAAAGTTTCTTTGACTTCAGACCATATTTCCCCCACAAAGCTACAGTATGATCATATAATATTAGCTGGATCATTGGCAGAATGCATTAAAAATTCTTATGATTCTCCATAATGTATTCTCAGAGAGAGGATGAGGCTCGTCAGAGTGTGTTGGCAGAACAGCAGAGAGTGGAAAGAGAGATTCGTTTCCAGAAAGAGGAGGCTGAACGCCAAGAAAGAAAAAAGGTATGATTTATTTTAGGCTGTCATTCACATACAGTTTAACTAACTGTACAGCCATAAATTAAATAAATTGAAAAACTTTCTAGTACACCGAAGCAGAAGTCAAAAGTTTGGGGTCAGTAAGATTTTTCCTTTTTTATTAATATTTTTATTATATTTTTAAAGCAGCAAATCGGAGTATTAAAATGATTTCTAAACGATAATAATGTTACACTGAAGTCTGATAAAAAAAAACTGGAATAAATGTCACTTGAAAATGTTACATTAAAATTAAAACTAGTTCTTTCCATCTGAAATATTAATAACAATAATTTAAATCAACAATTATGTTGAGTCAGGCCTGATTACCTTAAAATTTTTCCTGTATAAAAAAATTAAATAAAATAAATTAACATTTGACTTTATTTTGGAGCAGATGAATATGGACTTGATGAGAATAAATGGCTGTGTGATATTTATTGTGCATAAATTAATATCATAATACCTATATAAAAGATTTCCTTCACAAACATCACAAGTTATAACTGATGCTTCTAATTTCTCCCAAATCAGCGCTTGGAACAAATCATGAAAAGAACGAGAAAGGCGGACTCTGTAGACAAGGTAAAGACTCTCTCTGGCAGGAGTTTTGTTTTCGGCCCATCTAATAGCCCTACTCACTTTCTGTCCCCTTTAGAAAGCCGCATCAGTGAAGGACAACTTGCCTTGTGAAAACGTGAACCCTGTAATCAGGCTAGCAGGTCCAGGAAAAACGCCAAAGCTGGAGCTGAGGGACGAGGAAGATATGCTTCCTACAGTGGCCTTCAAGGAGCGCAGATCTTTCCGCAGCCTTTCTGGCCTGGATGAGATACAAACCCATCAGCAAACTGGTATGTGAATGCAGTCATCTGTGTATAGCTTCTCAATTTGGAAGCATAAATAAATATGGGTCAAAAGACGAGATGCCCTATTTTGGTGTCAGCATTCATTTTAAATGACTGAAGTGACTATAAATGCACAGAAAGCATATTAAAAAGCAAATAAAGTTATCATTTTATAGGAGAGTGAGTGAGAGAGAGTATTAACCTGCTAGCCAGCACTCACTATGAGGATTTACACCTGCCTAACTTTAAATAGTAACAGTTCTTGACCCCAGTGAGCTACAAACAAAAAGTTAGGTATCATTGGAAAGAGGACACTTTGAGCTTTACTATGGTCTGGGAAGTTTCATGCTCAAAAATATAAAAAGTTATACATTATGAAATGAGTTTTTTTTATTGCGTTCAATATTTGTTTTTCCATATAAACACAGGAAAATATTAAATGTAATGAGCTAAAAAATATGCCTTGAAAGCCAAGTTTTTGAGTTTAGATTTCACATTTTATGAAGATAACATGTAAAATGAGATTCCTGCAAAAAGTTTTCCGAGGCTATATCGGTGTCCTTCTCTCCCTCATCGTCAGAGGCACTTTCTTAAAAATGACCTTCCCAAACTAAAACAGTAACACTTGCTGAATAACTTGGTCTACATTCACAGTTCATGTATCTTTGGAAAGAAGACACTTTGGGCTTTATCATTCATCATCTAGAGTTTATAATGCTTAAAATTAAAAAAGTTTTAAAAAAATTGCACCGCATTAAACACTTTATTATTTCATACACAAATATATGAATCCTATAATAAAAAGGTTTATAACTATTTTTAAATATTTATTTTTGATTAAAATTCTCCCATTTTTGAAGGACTCATATTTAAATTTCTTTAAAGTCTTTTAGATAAAAAAAAAAATTGTTGTCTGACAACATTAAAAACACATTGCATTACACCACCCAATATGGCATTTTGTATAATTTTGTCAGGTCTGAAGTTACAATAATAGTTTGATTTCCTTCCCACTAAGGGCTGGATTTTGAAAAGTTTATAATTAAAACCCTGATCCCATTCTACTTGCATTTGTTAAGAATATAGCCTCTAATTAGTGGTTTCAATTCTATGGTGGGATTTTGCACTCATTAAAGAGATAGTTCACCCAAAAAAAAGTGACTCACTGTATGGACCCTTTTCACATTTCTGGGATTCTTAGCAAATCTGAAAACCTCTTAACCATTGACTATACCATACTAGGAAAAACAAATACTATGGAAGTCAAAAAATATCTTCTTTTGTGTTTAACAGAAAAAAACATTTCATAAAGGTTTGAGAGGGTGAATAAATGAGTATTTTCATTTTGGGTGAACTATCCCTTTAATTCTTCCTGTAAGAGCTTTTAAATCCTTTTATTTATCACCAATATAATAATATAATAAAATCTTAGAAGCAAATGTGAAAAATCCAGTGTTTTGAAGGATAGTGGTAAAGTATAATGATTTGAAATGTCAATTAAATAATATGTTGGTGCTGCATTGTGATTAGGGCTGCACAATATATCGTTTCAGCATCGATATGTGATCACTCGCAACAGTCACATCGCAGGATATGCAATGTTGAGTTTGTTTTATAATTCATCATTTGCGTGTGTTTTTTAAAAACATTCAGGGATAAGAAATTGTCATCGACGCAATAGCCTAGTGGTTAGCGTGCTGACATATGGTGCGGTAGCACTTCAGGGCATCCCGAGTTCGAATTCCGGCTTGAGGACATTTCCTGACCCTACCCCCCTCTCTCTCCCACTTTGCTTCCCGTCTCATTACTGTCCTATCTAATAAAAGGCAAAAAATAGATAAAAAAAACCATTTACAATTTGTGACTTTAACAATGATAAATTTGATTGAATTATTTTTTATTTTATTATTATTCAATTACTGTACCCAAATACTGTTAGACTCGGAAAACAATTATTTTAATCGTTTATTTCAATTCTATCTTTTTCTTGATTGGATTTATAGATTGTTTATTAGATTTTTTGGAGATACACTTTCACTGCAGAATCATCTCAATCAATCTAAAATTCGAACTCTTTCCAAATAGAGATATTAAGTCCTCTAGTGAAATTGTACTTATATTGCATTATATATTGCAGAACAAAGAAATATCGCAATGTTAGTTTTTTTTCCAATATTGTGCAGCCCTAATTGTGATTCTTGAATAGTGGCTTTTAATACATCATCAAATGACTCGTTCTCAATATTACTCAAGACTTGTCATATTTATTGCCACCTGGAATGACATTTTTGCTAAATTGTTAAAAATGTACTGCCATTTTAGCTCAGAAAGAAAAATGAACTGCACACATTCTTATGTAATGGTGAATATATTTAAAGCTGTACTGCATTAAGCTTTCATTTCATTTCATTTTCAACACTTCTCGCCTTTTACCCATATTTATTTCTTTTTATTATTATTGAAAAGGCTAACAAAATGTTGTTCTTTTGTTTTTCTTCAGAAGTTATTTAACCCCACAGACCTGTCATTTGATGCCAAGACTGAGCAACTTCAGCGAGTTCGTCTTTTCTGAAAAACACAAAAACACCATATGCACATGATTTCCCTGCACTTTAAAAAGCATTTTGGTAACAAGTCACACTTGCTTACTGCATAGTTTAAACACCTGACTTGTGTTTGAGTCGCTGGAGTGATGTCACGCATCGCTCAGTAGCCAGATAACGCTGGGTTCAGTTCAATTAATTGTAATTATTAATAATAATAATAATAATAATAATAATAATAATAATAACAACAACGTTAACTGTACATCCCCAAACCAAATAAAAACTTGAATGCTTAATGTTTTAGCTTTAATTTAGCTATATTTGATATTTTAGTAAGTATGTTGATGGTGAAATGAAGAGAACAGCTTTATCTTTGAATCTCTGAGCCGTGATGTAATAGTCTTACTGGTCATATTCATACATGGGCAAATATAAACAGCAACTTAAAACCTGCATGTATGAACACTGTACATTGCTGTTTAAAAGGATTGGGGTCAGCGATCTCACATTTTTTGTTGCTTTAATACTTCAATGATCGATTTAACAGCAGAATAGAATTGCTAAATTTATCCTTGCTGAATAGAAGTGTTTATTTTTTTAACTGCAAATGTTCTTAGATCACCTAAAAAAACATATTTCCACACAAGCTTTAATCACCAAAATCAGCATAATTGCATATAAGAACAAGTAGTGGTTGCTGAAAATTCTGCTTCATAAATTGCATTAAAGAGATTCACCCAAAAATGAAAGTTAAATTCACTCAGTTTACTCTTACTTGAGTGATATTAAATCTTAATGAGTTTATGAGAAAGTAGGGCTGCACGATACTGGAAAAAACTGACATTGTGATATTTTGTTTTTCTGCGATACACATTGCAATATGAATATAATTTCAGAAAAGGTGACCTAAATAACTTTACACAGAAAGAATTCAGACATCTGCAAAAATCATAGTAAACAATTTGCAAGCATAGATGAACACAATAGAAAAGTCATTGTTTTGTGTTTTATGGTATTCTGTGGAGTCTAAGAGCATTTAAGGAGATGAATTCAACATTAATCAAATAACATTATATTGTCTTCATAGTAGAGCTGGGCAATATAGCAAAAATGCAATCTCGATTAATTCTTTTCCATTTTAACAATAAGAATATATATTTCAGTTGTTAATGCTTCCAGATTTAAAAGAGTATCCCAACAATGACTGAAGCCACAAAAGTTAGAGGGTCTATTAACAAGCATAACCTATTTTCGGTGGCCGAAAATGCGGTGCATTCCCATTGTTGTATAAAGTCCAGAGCTTATCATTGCTTTCAACATTATCGCGATTCCGTATCATATCGTTTACTGGCCCAGTCCTACTTCATAGTATAAATAAGTACAATTTAATCTTTGGTAAATCTGTAAATTTTAGAATTTCTTGGTTTTCAATCCACTTGTTATCTTCTTCATAGTTCTTAAAAACACATGGAATTACAAATCTTTCACTCTGTTAGGATTAAACTTTGCAATGACTCCACAAATCACGTTCTGAAATGTGGTTCCTGGTCATTATAATCACAAATCAACATTGCGGATCCTGCGATGTGACTACTGCAGATTCGCACATTGTGATATTGATGTTGAAACAATATTTTGTGCAGCCCTAGAAAGTAGATATTTCTGAAGAAAGCTGAAAACCTGTAACCATTGAGTTGCATACTATTTTTTCCTACTACGGAAGTCATTTGGTATAGGTTTTCAATGTGTTAAACAGAGGAAATAAACTAAAATAATGCTTCGAAACAAGTGAAGGATGAATAATTGACAGCATTTTCATTTTTGGTGACTATTAACATTGCTGTTTAAAAGGACTGGGGTGAGCGATCTCACGTTTTTCTTGCTTTAATACTGTAAAGACAGATTTAACAGCTGAAAAGAATTTCTAAATTTATCCTTGCTGAATAGAAGTGTTTATTTTTTAACTGCAAAAGTTCTTAGATAATCTTGAAAAACATGAACCATATTTACACAACGTTAAATATTATATTGATAAATATAAAATATAAAATATAAATATTAATATGATATTATAGTATTATAAACTAGAAGTATTATATTTATTATAAACTAATACTATACAAGTGAAAAATGACTAAAACAATTGTGTTTTAGGGCTGTGAAGCATTTTAAGCTCATTTAAAGCATTCAAGCACAATACATTTACATACTTGTAATTTTACAAAATTAGAGTCATTTTACATTTAAATATTAAATTTGTGTTCCTGAATGCTTTTAGACTTCCCGAAAGCCATAATGTATTTATTTTATTTCTAACTATGCTCTAATGCTCTAATTTCTCAATGCTTGTGATTTATTACATTTAATCCAGATGTGCTCCACTATAAAATCATCCCAATCAATCAAAAAATGATGAATTCTTTGCAAATAGAGCCATTCATCTATTAAAATTATACTCAATATTGTGTATCGCAGAAAAATAAAGTATCGCAATGTCCATTTTTTCTCATATCATGCAGCCCTAGTTTAAAACAAGTGAAGGGGCGAGTAAATGATGACAGCATTTTCATTTTGGGTGAACTATTCCTTTATGAAGCACTTTTAAATAATATTTGTAATAATATATATTTACAATATTAATGTTTATGTGATCCAATAAACACAGAAATGATCTTACTTGTCCTTACTTGTTATAAGTATGTTTATAATCAGACATCAGTGCTAGAAAGCAATCATCAGTAATAAATGTAATTAAGTCACTTTCCATATGCTCTTATTGCCGACCACTGCTTTTGCACCACCGTACTGAATGAGCTCAAAAATTTACAGATTCTGTTGCTGGTTTTGCACTGCTGCTATTATAGCTTTTCCAAATAAAATGTTCCCCCACCCCTGTTTTCATAACCGAAAGTGTAATATTATTACATACTCGTCTGCCTTATAAGCATTGATCTAGTGTGCCGGTAGGTAACTGCTTATCTTGTGCAATCATAGAGGCTTATGCAATATTATAAAGGGGTAAAGATGTAAACAGTTTAATTCAGTTTTTTATTGGTGTAATTAATAAAAGCTTGGAAAAACAAACTGGTGGCTTGTGTATTTTTTTTCATATCAGTCAACAAAAGCAATAATTGTTGAAATTCCAGTTGACCCTTAGAAAATTTACCATAGTTTTACTCAAAAAAAAAAAAACAATGATTTTTGTAGTTTAATGTTAACTACAAGTTAACCATGGATTTGTTATTTTAGTGAAGCTGTGGTTTTAAAAAAATGACTTTACAACATGATTTTACTACAATAAAGCTATGGTTAAGGTAACTTACATGAAGAACTGTGTGGTGTGATGCTGGTAGCCAAGGATTAGCTTAGGGCTGGGCGGTTAATCGAAAAGTAATCGAAATCAACATTCAGAACCTATAATCGATCTAATTTTAAGGATGATTTTATTGATTGTTTTCCCTACTGTTTGTGGAGTCATGTGACCCTGCTCTGCTAAGGCTGATTTATACTGATTTACATCGACAGCACGCGTATGGTCCAGCTCAGCCTTCGCGCAATTGCATACCCACAACTTATGATTAAAATTGTTGCACATCCACCTGTTCTTGCCTCTAAATGAGCAAGTTTTAGCATCTTGTACATTAAGGTAGCATTCAGAAAATACAAAACTCGGCGATCACTTGATAAATAAATATAAAGTCTGTGGCTGATTTATTCTTCAGCAGCCACTTTGCAGCCACATCTGATCTCTGATCAAGTAAGATGATGGACCCATTCTCAAACCTTACTTTGCACTAAAGTAATGATGACTGTAAGCTGCGCCAGAGATGCAATGAGACGGCATATTTTCCATTACATTAAAATTATTATTTAGAATAAAATATTTGTTTACAGAAGATGCAATAAACGCACTGTTTAAAATATTATTTACGGGATATGCAAGAGTTATTTTATTTAATAGAGATGCTACTTATTTTTTACCTTTTGATATAAAAAACACTGAAAATAATAAAATTTCATATCCAAAAGAGCAAGTTATTTATTTTCACTTTTTTATGAGAAAAAGGTGACTGTTCGTTTTAGGCAGTGTGTGTTTTAATTTCAGTTATTCAACATTGATGTTCAATAACTAATCATAGATAGTAGATAGTGTGTATTCCCTTCAATTATTTTGAAATCAAGTAATGCACACTTCATTAAAAAAATCTCTCACTTGTAACATATGAGCATATTTACTGCACAAAACCTGTCAGTGAACTATGAAGTTAAAAATATACAGATTTATAAAAATAAAATAATCGTTCATAAATCGTAATCGAATTAAAATGTTCAATTAATCGAGATTTTGATTAATCGAGATTTTGCACAGCCCTAGATTAGCTATTAAATAAACATAATATTTTAATATATTATTATTTTTAGGGGTGGTCAAACATTTATATGATTTTCATTTCTTTATTTTTATTGTAATTTTATTAAGACACAACACCGTGATATATTTTCTGCTGACACCCCTCACATGTTGTTTTGATGTCCTTGAGGGGGGATTAAGGGTTAATTAGGGGAGTCAGACCCCCCACATCACCCAGACCCCCACCGGTAATTCGCACCCTGCATACACCCTCATACACTCTCTTATACATATAAACTCGACCCTTGAATAAACACCTACATTAAATTGCTAAGATTTGATTTATTGGTCAGAATATATGAAGAGTTTATTTACAAAAACAAATAACTACTGATTTTGTCATTATTTTTTACAAAAAAAAATTGACTGTTTCTTACAACGTTCTAAATATTTAATCTAAAAATTTCTAATCTATGCAATGCACAGAAATGCTAATTTAAACTGAACTGGAACCTTTTTTTGAAGCAAAAAAAAAAAAAAAAAAAAGCAGGGGAAGAAAATAAAGCTTATTGTTATCATAAACATATTTACTTCAGTATAAAGACTTTGATAAATTCAACAGTCCATATGATCACAGAGAGACCTGTGATATGTCAGGTAAATATTATGCCACATTCAGAATGTTTTGTTTAATAATTAATTAATGAATTAAGCCAAACTATCACACCAAGTGAACCAAATGTTCATTATCTTGCCTGGGGCCCCACCATCGTATGATTTAATTTTTTTTTTTTGTTTAGACGTGGGCATGGAATGATAACCAGTTTCAAGGTTTCCCGCGGTTTGGAAAAGTCAAGGTTTTAAAACCTCTACAATTTTCTGGAATACCGTTCTTAAGGTATTTGTAAGGGTTTTTAAATGTCTTTTTTTAATGTGTTGTTAAGAAACCTGTGTTTTTGAAACTAACAAAAAGAGCAAAAGTCAATGATTTATTTTAATTATTTAGCCTAACATGTTTACTGTTCCAAAATATTATAAATGTTTACTCAAATAAAATATATTTTGTTCAAAGGGGCAAAAAAAAGTTGTTGTTTTTTTTTTTGGGGGGGGGGGGTTATTACCCATTACGTCAGAAACTTATACTGACCCATGCCTTATTAGAAGTACTGCTTATTGTGAATATAAATCAAACCTGACAAAACAAGACATGGCCTTCACCATAAGCAAACCGAAAAAGAAGTTAAAATATTGAAAGTGTAGAAAGTTAGTATAGGAGTATAGAAAATATTTACTTATCAGATATAATCAAAATCCCTAAATAGTACAATAAAAACAGTGTAAGGTGAAATGCAATCAAAACACAATTTCTCACAGTGACACAGTGGGTAGCACGGTCGCCCCACAGCAGGAAGGTCGCTGGTTCGAACCCCCGCTGAGTCAGTTGGCATTTCTGTGTGGAGTTTGCATGTTCTCCCCACAAGTCCAAAAACATGCGCTATAGGTGAATTGAATAAGCTAAATTGGCCGTAGTGTGAATGAGGGTTTGTGGGTGTTTCCCACACTCTCAGAAATAAAGGTACAGGAGCTGTCACTGGGGCAGTACCTTTTCAAAAGGTATGTACCGTATTTGTACCTGAAGGGTACATAATGGTGCCTCAAAGGTACTTTTTAGGTACATGTGGGCATTAAAATGCATGTTTGAGGTACCTCTGTGAACTGTGCCAGTACCTTTATTTCTGAGTGTGCAGTGTTGGATTGCGGCTGGATTAATAAAGGGAATAAGTCGAAAAGAAAATGAATGAGTGTCCAAAAGGATTTCTAAATCCTGTAAGACAAAGTGAAATCCCATTAAGCAAATTCTGAATATTCAATAGATTTTTTAAAATTCTATAAGATTAACTGAAATTCCAATAGGATTTTTTGACAAGGGTATTGAATCAATTTTAAACAAGCCAATATTTTGGCTATGCAATTTTAACAATTTTACTACAATTAAATGAATATAATATAAATAAATATCACATTTACAAGACAAGTACATAAACTGAGAGGAAGACTCAATATATAACTCATTCTGGGTTACTTTTGTGTTAGATAACAGTTTACCCAACACATCTAATCGTCCAGAATCATGATATTCGTTCTTCTAGTGCTTAAAAAGCCCTAAATTGGACAACAAATGATGGCCTGTTCCTGGAAAGTGCCCCATGCAACCAGTGAACCTCGGGGGGAATTGAAATTTGCAGCACTTACCAGATTTTGTTGGATTAAAGGGAGTTTAAACAACATTTGGTGGGATAATCCGAGAAAAACCGCATCAGATGACACGATGGCATCGCAGTTTGAAGACAACAGAGCGAAAGCTAAATTTGGGTTGACGTTAATTACTTCACCTGTCCAGTTTCTGTTTGCCGGCTAGTGAATCCACTACGTTAACTGAGACATGTAAGCGTCAAATGTCACCATACAATGGTTTAAACACAACACGAAGCAAATAATTCATAATACCTTTTGCTCAGCCAGGAGTGTTTTATGTTTTGTTTACAGCTGTATTAAGTCAGGTGTGTAGCCTCTTAACTCGACGATATATTATAAACACACTGACCAGCAAGTGGCGCTACAGGCAATACGTAAAGGTTTTCGGTTTGTCTGGTGAATGGAGCAAAATCAAAAGTGGTATTTAAATATTTTATGGCAAATGTATTATTTATATATAAAACTGGTCATTCCTAATGATGCTTAAATATTTATAATTCCACATGATTTAGTAAAACAACATGTAACCTCATGACAGGTAATCCGTTTTAAGAGCAAGTACGGTTTTGATTTGTTTCATTATTGACCAGAATAACAAAAGTTGTATTTTTTTTTACATTTTTCTCACTGAAAATCAAAGTTATTCCACCAAATAATGATTTTAACTATTTAAGTTTAATCATGGGCAGCACGGTGGCACACGGTGGCCTCACAGTAAGAGGGTCGCTGGTTCGAGCCCCTGCTGGGTCAGTTGGCATTTCTGTGTGGAGTTTGCATGTCCTCTGTTGCACTTTTTTAGCATGTTGTGTTGTAAATATGCTTGTGTTTATATAGGTTTAATGGTGTGTGCACCATTGTGTGCAACACTTGTACAGTTGAAGTCAGAATTATTAGCCCCCTGTTTATTTTTTCCCCGTTTTCTGTTTAACAGAGAGAAGATTTTTTTTTCAGCACATTGCTAAACATAATAGTTTTAATAACTCATTTCTGATGATTTGTTCTGTAGAAAAAATATAGCTTAAAGGGGCTAATAATGTTGAACTTAAAATGTTTAAAAAAAAAAACGCTTTTATATAGCCGAAATAAAACAAATAAGACTTTCTCCAGAAGAAAAAATATTATCAGACATACTGTGAAAATTTCCTTGATCTGTTAAACATCACTTGGGCAAAAAAAAAATTCAAAGGGGGGTTAATAATTCTGACTTCAACTGTATGTTTATAACCACCTCCGAGGATAGTGGGAGTCGCGAGTCACTGGTATTGTTATTTTGGGGGTCACAGGCTCAAAAGCTTGGGAGCCCCTGCTCTAAATGACAAGTCTTACTTTGAATTTGAAAAAAAGAAAATCTTTGTCAAAGGTCACATCATCATTTTCAAGCAATAATGATAATTTCTTTGTTGCTGATTAAAATAATGATCAAGATGTAAAATGTAGATGCTATAAATCACACAACAGGCATAAAAGGATATATCATTTATTGCACTCCAGTGCATTTTAACATGAAAATGAACAATTTTCTTTACAAAAGCAGGACATAGTTTCACTTGGTGACTTTTAAAAATCTTGTTAAAGACAAGTTATTCCTCATACACATTCTCATGCAGAAAGTTTGGCTTGTTTGCAGGTTTGGATGTATTTTGTAGGCTTAGAAATTGCTCAGGATGCATTAACAATCTGCTTTTGTCCAGAGTTTACATTAATTAATGATCATGCAACTGGCACTGTGTTCTGTGGAGGTGAACATTTCGGGTTAAAATTTAGTAAAGTATAAGAAGAAAACAAACTTTTTACAACACATTACAAGCCCTACAGGCTCAATCCTTCAGTTTATGGATTTATATCAGTCCCGAGACCCATAAAACCACCGTTAACAACTTCAGTGTCCAAAATATTACAAATTCAGTCAATATAATGCATTTATAAATGTGTAAAATGACCAATAAACATGTTTAAGTCTTTAATGTGCTCTTCTTGCATTTTGTAAAATGCATAAAATACCTTCTGTGAGTGCAGGATTTAATATTAAAATAATAATTCATAATTTGTTCACCATATCGGGCATAGATTACATCTCGAACTAAATCTTTGGCAGTTCTTGTTTCATAAAAGTGCTGTTGACACCATCAAAAGTGTCTCTTATCTTAGAAAGCCCTATAATGGATTTTCTTTTTAATATATAAACCATAATACCCTGGCAAAATATTAGTGGAACATAATCTAAGCATGTATTTGTGCTAAAACACCTTCATTTTTACAATTTAATGCACAAAATAAAGGGGCCTATATAATGTGGTCACTTTTAAAAAGATACATTCAAAAACTCGTAGCATAACAGCTGTAAAGCATACCAGAAAAGCACTCGTTTTATACAAATTCTTCAATTAACATACGAACAACAACATAAAGGCCAAAAAGCATGTTCTTCAAAAGCATCATAAATAATCAGTTGTGTAGTTGTGCTGCATGTGCATCTAAAGCATAAGAATATTACCCAGAATAAATGTTATCTGATTGCAAAAACCCTCCAACCAAATGGAAAAAAACACTTTCTTTGTGTGCAGGTGTGAACTGAAATACAAAAGGCAACCAAGCTGATCGACATGGACAATTTTCCCCAAAGTTTACATTGAGTCCTGGTATTAAAAGCTTATTTCCATCATAAAAAAGAAAGAACAAATATATATATATATATATATTTCAAATTTGCTTTCATCTCACAATTCTGACATCCTGGCGGTTCATTTCACAATGGCGACCCCTGATAAAGGCAGGGACTCAGCCAAAGAAAAGTAAGTGAATTATGACTTCCTTATTTGCAAGTGAAGAAAAAATTGAGGTAAAGGTGGTTTTATATTTGCACATTCATTTATTTTAACGGTCCCCATATTGTTTACCATGCTAATTTTAATATTCGGTCTGAAATTATAAATACAGTAAGGCTGCGTTCGAAATCGCATACTTCCATACTATATAGTACGCTAAAACTGTTACTGCATCCGAATTCACACACGTATACTATGCCCTAAAAGTATGTTTTTTTTTTTGTAAAGTAAAAGTATATACTTTTGAGTATGTGACAGAAGAGTATGCAAGCTTTGGGACATACTACTTCCTCAATAACAGATCATTATGTTGCATAGTTATGCCTCGTCAATCATCTCAACACATCATCCCCATTACCTACTTTACTGGAGAAGCAGCAGCAGGATAATCTGCCATTTGTGAGTCTTTCATGCAGAGAAATCTCCTCAGGTCTTTGGATAATTCCGCATTCAGAAGTTAATGTCCAAACATATCTTGATATAAGTTCCATTGTTGCTGATGAAATATACTGTAACACGGAAAACGAGATTTAAAGATGTTCCAGTTGCTAGATATTGATTAACAGTCGTTCAAACAACTTTACCGCAGCCTCTCTACTTGACGCTTAATCTTGCGCATCCGCCATGTTTGTAGTTTGTTTAAATTGCCGTCCAATGTGCAATGTATTGTGGGCAATATTAGCAGTTAGAGCATAGGTCTCAAAGTAGGTTCCTGGAGGGCTGCAGCTCTGCACAGTTTTGCTCCAACCCTGATCAAAAGCAGCTCATCCAACTAATCAACATGTTCAAGACTACAAGACACTGAAAGATCAGCTGTGTTTGATTAGGGTTGGAGCAAAACTGTGCAGAGGCGCGGCCCTCCAGGAATTGATTTGAGACCTATGGGTTTTTACCAGAAATCGTAAACTATCCAGGAACCTTTGGCATACTCTTTCCAACATACTATGGTTTGGGACATACTAATTCTATTTTCGAATACTACTTAGAATGGATAGTATGCGAATTGAGTCGCAGCAATAGATGCATGGTACGCAATCCCATGATGCCCCATGAGAGAATTCATGAATCGGAGAGAAGCAATGCAACTGATGCGGGTAGATCACGTGACCATGACAAAATAGCGGATGTAGTACGTCCATGCCTACTACTCGCATTCATACTGTATAGAACGTACTTTTCAATGGTCGAGTAGTAAATTCAAATGCAGTACCTACTTAGTAGGTGATTTCAGATGCAGTCTAAAGCAGGTCGCACACCAGATGCGCCGCGACAGGGCGCGCACATGACAGTTGAAAGTATCGGACACCATACGCGCACATTTGTATGTTAAATTTTAAATGAAACTATTCAGATGACGCTCTGTGTCGCGGCAGAAATATAAACAGTGTCCCAAGTCGTGGCTTGGCGCCATGGACAGCGGCCGACTTGCGGCGCCGGTGAGCATACCCTGATAGAAACTTATATTTAAAATTCTAAAATTGCATGATGCTGCATGGCTGGCGCGATATGGCACGTTGCCGAGCGGCACATCTGGTGTGCGACCCCCTTTAGTATGACTTCAAAACAACATTAGCGCTATCAAATTGATTGTGAACAATTTTGTACTTTGATAGTCATTGGCTGCTATTATGATTTCCCTATTTAGAATTTGCAAATAATACTTTTCTGAAATTATAATATTAAGGAGAATGTCCGAATGTGCGAATATGAAATCAACTTTACCGCAATGAGGAAAAATTGCAAATGCAGGTTTGTGAAGTCTGAAGATATAGTCTGAAGATTCTTTGTTTCTAATTTTTTTTCTCTGAGCCCTTTTTTAGATCTCAACACTCTGAGTTTATTCTGACGTTTCTTTCAGAGTTTAGTGTAATTTCTTTTTTAGTTTTTACATTAAATTCAAAAGTTTATGTCTTTCAGTTGTAGCTTTTATCTTTGATTTGTGTGTGTGTCTGAAAGTTTTTTAATTCTGACTTTTTTCCCATATCTTACACATTTTTTTCTAGAATCTCAAAGTTCTACATTTATTTTAGTTTTTTCTCAGAATTAAAAAAAATCTTATTTAAAAGTGGAAAAATGTATTAAAAGGAGAAGTTACAATTGCAATTAAAATAATGATAATTAGAATAATCTTGTAATGGACAATGGACTAAAACCCAATTCTGTCCTCATTTACTTACCCTCATCTTACACTGAAATATTTAAAACAATGTCTGCCCTTTAATTTTCAGGTGAACTACTCCATTTTTATTAGGAAGCAGATGTATCAGTGTGTGAGAATGAATTTTCTTGTTGGTTAATGTTGCAATCATTCGTCCATGTTGAAGAGGAGTTTAGGAAGCGTCCTTGAGTCAATCTGAGGCAGGACAAGAAGGCAGTAAACGAAGAGCCACGCAGTCAAGAGGATGAACACAAGGTCAGACAGGGCTTCAGATGTGCTTTCTGGACTCTTACTCTCTGAGCTGTGAAGAAATAAAAAAGACAATGGCATGTTAGATTTTCACCTCAAATAAACTTAAATATTCTGTAGGTGCGTCCCATTTCAGAGGTTTCATCCTGCGAAGGCACAACTATTGTAAAATCTGAAGATTTTGTACTAAAGTGCTATTAAACTTTTTTAAACAATCCATTTTTGTTCATTTACGGTGGGTTTAAAACTGGAGGCAGCAAGGAAGTACTTAAGGATCTTGATTACTTGAATATTTAGAGAAAAAGTAAAAAAATAAATAAAAAGTGTAAAAATACAAACTTCTGTCATGAAGCTGTGCGCAGGCAGGTTGATCGGTCATCTAATCTGCTCCTACGTCATTAACCACATGGTGCAGGAGATTGGTTGCTGTTGCTTGGACGTCCAATGAGCTTGCTCCTTAACATTTTAAATGCTCAGTGTTTTTCTACGCTGTAATATTGCAACACGTTTTTCTGAGACCCTCTTCCACCCCAGCTCCACCTGTGTTTTGCAGCAGCAGTGTGTATATTTTCAGACTGCATGTCTGTGAATATACTGGCAGTCAGTGTTGGACAAGCTATTTGAAAAATGTAGTGAGCTAAGCTATTAGCTACTCTACTTAAAATGTAGCTTAACTACACTAAAAGCTAACCTCTGGGAAATGTAGCAAAAAATACTTGGCAAAAGTAGCTTAGCTACATCCAAGCTATTTTTGCCATTTGAATTTTTTAATCGAAGCAACTTAAATCCAAGTCAATTATATCTTAGTGATCAATAAAACAGTCAATTAAACATATGAGGCAGAAAAATACCACAACAAATTAATTTGTGTACTTCACTATTGTGTAGTTCAAAAACATTATAGTACTTACTATAAATTACTAAAGTATTTTTGAGCACAGCATCACAATTAACGTTATTGCATCTTAACATGTGCTTCTCGAGGTATGGTTACGAGGAATCCTGCTTCAGAAATAACTCCTCTCCCTCAGTCATCTATCTTTCCATCGAGCAAATTTCTCGTGTTAGCCTAATTGGTTGGCGACGTCACCGACCAGAGCGAGAGGTGGCACTAAAAGTTTGTTGTCGACCATCGTAAAACAGAGAGAAGAAGAAATCATCATTCTTGCTATCATATAGATTTACTTTCATTGGCTAGACACCGGCCTCACTGCTCCATGAATGTCAATGTCGTCACTTACTAATCTGCAATCAGTAAATGTAGCTTGTGTGGACGCTACTGCACTACTTGACTAAAAAATAAGGTGCGTCCCAAATCGCATAATTATGCACTATTCTACACCATTTTGTAGTATAAATAGTGCAAGTAGTGCATTCACACTGAAAACTCTAATAACAATAAGTGCACTTTAATTACGCAAATAATGCACAGAATTGTGTAATGTTGGACACTTTACACACTACATGACTAAAGCTTTGCTCACGTAGTGGAAGAGGCGGAACTATCGGGTGTCGGGGTTGGATTACTTTATTTATTTTGGATTGTGATGGCAGAATTCTCCCACGAGAGTGATTATAGCGCCTCCCCGATGGTGAATACGGTTATACTCATGGCAGGCATTATTTGGTACTTCAGTCATTTATATCACTAACTTGGCAACCGTCAAACGTCATCAGGGAAACGGTTTAAATTTCCGCTAAGTAAAAAACCATTTAGTGTTTCATTTGGGACGACACTACATACATATACTATGCTGTTGATTGTGTAAGTGCATAAGTACATAGTGCATGAGTGCGTAGTGTATAGTGTGCTATTTGGGATGCAACTATAGTTTTGCTACTGAAAGGCTTTTTGATTTAGAAAGTAGCGACACTACCGCCACATTACTGAGAAATGTAGTTAAGCTAGTAGTGTCACTACTTGTAGCGACGCTACTGCCCAACACTGCTGGCAGAAGCAAGTCCTGGTACTTGCTCTGCTATAATATTCCAAAACAAAATGTCTTAGTCTAGAATTACAAAAGGAAAAGAAAGAGAAAAAAGTATATACATAAACAAAAATAAAAAAGTAAAGGTACATAAAGTAAAAATCTATACACCAATGTAAAATGTATTTTAAAATCCGAAAGCTGCGACCGTTTTTTTTTTTTTTTTGTTTGTTTTTTCATATGGTGACGCAGTTCCTTGAGAAACAGAATATTAAATAAATGAGAAAACAGTGGGCGTGGCTAGTTTTTTCTACTATAAGCTGAAAAAAAAGAAAGATAGATTCAAAGCAGCAGCAGCAGCGTAGCAGATCTATTATGCTAAGACCAAACACATCAACATTTCCATTTACATATTTATTACCATACTAAATCTCTCTGAGAGTTGTCATGACAGAAATTAATTAATGTATATTTTTTATTATTAAAGTTAAGAAACATATTATTAAGATAAATAAATAAATCCATAAGAAACAAACACAAAATATGTACATATTAATAAGCAGCATTCAATGAATCTCTTCTGCAGCCTCTGAATCGGGACCAGCTTGTGTCTGGTAGCTTTGATTATTTTACAAATTCTTTATAAACGTTGAAATAAATTAATCCTTTTGTTCAGACAGTATGAATTAATTGATCAGAACAAATATCTGGTTATTATAATAAGTCATGCACAATAATGTGAATGAAAATTCAGCTTTGCTATTGCAGGATCAATTTGAAAATAATAGACTATTGATTTAGAAAAAGTAACAATTTTATTGTATTTTAATTAAATAAATTCAATCTTACTAGCACAATAACTAAACAAATAACATGATATGTATCATGTACAACTTTAAAATGTACTCTTTCCTTTCCAAGAAAAACAAAACAAACCAATTTATCAAAGAATCATCTTTCACCATGCGTTCAGTGTCAACACTGAAGACAAACGCAAGTCAAGAGACTTCATGGAGTAATGAAAATTAAACAGAACCCAAGAAAGCATCTTGTAAAAAGACTGCATCTCTGTGCAAATATGTTTCGGGCACGCGTGAATGGGTGTGTCTCAACACAACATGCTTCCACCTTTCCTAGATCACTGTTGTTGTTGCAAACAATTTGCACAATTACATCACCGCAGGACTGTCATTGAAAGCACAAAGCATACATTTGAGAATTAAAAATAGCCTAGGGGTGTAAACATAAGCCGTGGCACACCTCCAAACACACTCCTATCACAGGTACATGGAAAACACCCAGTCTCAACAAAAGCAACACTCCCGTTTGGTGGATGTGATGCACAATAAGTAACAAAACAGGGATGGAAGTGCTTGCCAGAGCAGGTTTCTATTTTATGGCTTCGGGTGCACTTAGTCATTTAAGATCCAAACTAAACACTGCAATTGCTATATTGTATGAGTTAAGGGTGGAAATTAAGACCAGCAAGCGAATAAGTGCACTAAACCACACCTCAGATTCCAAAAATCTTATATAGCATTAGACCATTTTGTTTTCGAATCTTAACACATTTTTGGTCATGGCCATGTAAACATGTTAACTCGTTTTCCTTTATTATTAGAGTGAAGTTATAAACTGCTTAAAGGGACAGTCACTCAAAAATGAATCATTTATTCTACCTCGTGGTTTTACACCCATGCTGTTGAACACTCATCACACCCATCGACTTGCATTGTAGGAAATAAAATAATAACAATATGGAAGACAATGGCCACCAGCAAAAATATCTTCTTTTGTGTTCAACAGAATAAAGAAACTCAGAAAAGTTTGAATCCACACGAGGGAGTGTAAATGATGGGGTTATTCTGTGATCTCTTTAACAGAACGACTGACATACAGTAACAAATGAAATGTTTCGATTTGCTAATTAGATATGTAAATTATTACATTTAGTCATTTTGCGGACACTTTTGTCCAAGGTGACTTACAATCGAGGAGGCATTCAGAAATTCAACAAAGAAATTCAACAACTAGTAGTGTTTATACAGGTGGTTTGTGAAGCCCACTTCCCTGTGTGAAGGGGGGGGGGGGGGTATGGAGTGATTGTAAGAAATTATCTGGTGCAAGTATCGGTTAATGTGTCAGAGAGATATAAGAGTGTGTTTTCTACAGGTGGTTTGTCAAGCCCACTCACCTGTGTGTGGCACACTCACATGTGCATAATGTTTTGTGGTTGTCATGGGGTGTGGTTTTGCATTCTGACATCACTACTGGGGCATAAACGGATTTATTAAAAAGGGTTTGTAAATGCAATTTACTTATATTTTTAGCTTATTAGTTTGCATGTAAATTGGGAGAGAGCGCAAACAACTTGAGCTTGGAGCTTGAAGTAACATTTAGACTGTTCCAATCTTGTGAAGCAGAAGCTAAAGTTCTACAATCAATGCTGCATCTTGAGTGAGTAAGACGAGTTTTTAATGATTTATTTAAATGGATAAATGCACCAAAAATTATAATTTACTCACTAATTACTTACTCTGAAGCAGTTTCAAACCTTTTTAAGTTTCTTTTTTTATGTTGAACACAAATGAAGATATTCTGAAGAAAGCTGAAAACTGGTAACAATCGACTTCCATGGAAGGAAAAACAAATACTATGGAAGTCATAATTCTCAAACTCAATTCCTGGAGGGCTGCAGCTCTGCACAGTTTTGCTGCAACCCTATCAAGCACTGCTGATCCAACTAATAAAGGTGTTCATATCTCTTTTGAAAGCCTCAATTATTTGGATCAGCTGTGTTTGATAGGGTTGGGGCCAACCTGTGCAGAGCTGCAGCCCTCCAGGAATTGAGTTTGAGACCTATGGTATAGAGGTTTCCAGCTTTTTTCAAAAAATCTTCTTTTACATTCAACAGAAGAAAGTAGAGGTTTGTGAAAAATAAATGCTGACGGAATTTCGAGTTTTGGAGGAAGTATCTATTTAAAATGGCATCTGACATACAACAACAACAAATAAAATACCTACCTATGCTACTTAGATATGCAATTAGTTACATTCTGACTTCAATACTGGAAAATACACAGATTTATAAAAAGGCTTGTAAATGCTATTTACTTATATTGTTGTTTTATAATAGTTTTCATATAAATTTGGACAACAGATTATTTCAATAAGATGATTTTTGTGAATTATCAGCATATTGGTTCTCATGTAAACATGCTAAATGTCCACCAAAATCTGAGATTAGATCTAGGATATATTAAGTATGATTATGTGGTTTCAGTTACCTTTTGTTGATTATAGTACCATCCACTTTGATGTCATCTAAAGTCTTCCCATTTTGTCCCTAGTAAAAAAAAAACAGATTGGTAAAAACAAAGAATAATGCTGTCAATCCTGAACAATGTTAACCATGCAAACAATTATTATAATTAAGTACAGTTAGATTCGTACTTTCTATAAGTAAAGTTTGGGGGCAGTAATCAGTTTTGTAATGTTTTCAAGGGTGTATTTATTTGATCAAAATACAGTATACTAATTGCAATTACTATTTATTTTCTATTTTAAAATGTCTTTTATTTCTGTGATGCAAAGATGAATTTCCACATGACTCTTTTTTCAGATTTCTTTGGTAAATACATAAAGTTCAAAAGAACAGAATTTATTTTAAAATATGAGCTCTTTTGTATCATTATAAAGGTCTTTGTTACTTTTTTAAATTAAAAACCTCCTTGTAGGAGTTTGATGCCAACTTTTAAACAGTATTGTATATTATAAGATATTACTTCTATATTATTAACAGTGTTGTAAGACTTAGTTTCATATTCAGGAACACTCAAAGTGTTCTAGATTGTTACATTTTACTGATCGTTTGGTATTGCTATGTAGTTGCTAATGTCTTCTGAGTTGTTTTACTGTTACGGTATGTTGTTTCTAGTTAAAAGATTCCATTCACTGGTCTTTACAATATTCCTTACTGTAGATAAAGGTTGTACTGCTCCATAAACATGCATGTTATTGTCAGTAAAAATACTCTTTGCACTAACAAACCTTTAATTCACTGGAGTCAATGGTCTTTCTCAAATGTATAGTAGTCAACAGTGGGCTTGCATCCGTCACAGCTCCTTCCCTTTTAAAAGAAGGACAAATATGATAAGGCCACTGAGAAACAGTTCATATACCTTACTGAACCTTACAACTAAATCCAATGTATTCATGACAGACTGAATCCTGGCCAAAAAGTCTTTCAATGCTTAAATCAGCAGAATGTTTTTTTTAAACATGGACACAACATGACTAAAGAATGTTTGCAACACTTGTCTGAAAAGATATGACCTGTGCAGCAAAGTTTTCAAAACGAAGCATTAGATACATTTAAGGCAAATGAACTGGATCTTATGAGGTCACGTCCTTCAGAAAACACAACGCTCCCCCCTGTGGCTCAGACTGTGTATCTGTAGCAGACTCTATTAATAGAGCTGTACCTCAGAGCTCCAGTGCTTTCTCTGGCACCAGCGCCGGTCAGGTCGTCATCTGTCTTAATGAGCTCACAATGCTCAGCTGGTGAATCGGGCTCCACTGCACCCCATTCTCCCGGGTGCCTGTCAAACGGGCTTTGCTCCTGGAGTAGCAAAGATCCTGCTCTGCCCTGGATTGACATATTTAGAATGGAGTAAATCAATAATGCAGGACTGATGTTTAATATGCATAATACAGACCCGAGATATTATGAACTAGGGTAATAATATCACTGCAATGACCATTCTTGTATCCAGAAGTCCAAATTAGGTCCAATGTATACTAAAATACCAAATTAAGTCCAATGTATACTTTTTACTCTGCAAAGAGCCATTAAATTGATACAAAATGACTTTTATAATGGCACCACAGATTTTAATTCAAATAAAAGTTATTAATTTGAACTTCATGCTATTTTCACTTGATATTATCAGACATTTTCAATCACAAATAGTCGGCTGTAACTCATTAGCATTTACCACTGTTTACTAACACTACATGTTCAAATGCATCTGCTGTGATCACTTTTATTAGGATTTTGTCAAGACTATAACCTTTGATTTTTTTCACGCTCTAAAAGACTTTCATGGAATTGCTCAGAGTAACGTACAGATACTATTGCATGAACAAAGACAACATTCTGAAATCCACTTTAAGCTTCTTCTAAGGCAAAATTTTTAAATATATCTCACCAAATTTAAACTTAAAATTTCTAATCATTTTAAATCGAGCACCTTTATTCACATCCCCAGCATATGAAGATAATCTTGTTTCACTTAATATTTAAATTAATATGTCATAATAATGATGATGCTTTGAATGTGTCATTTTCACAAATGTAGACCATTTTAAACATTCACTCATTTATTCATTTTCTTTTTGGCTTAGTCCCTTTATTAATCCAGGGTCACCACAGCAGAATGAACCGCCAACTTATCCAGCACATGTTTTACGCAGCGGATGCCCTTCCAGCTGCAACCCATCTCTGAGAAACATCCATACACACTTATCCACACACTACACTATGGACAATTTATCTTACCCAATTCACCTGTACCATATGTCTTTGGACTGTGGGGGAAACCGGAGCACCCGGAGGAAACCCATGCGAACGCAGGGAGAACATGCGAACTCCACACAGAAACTGCCTGCACAGTACCTACTGCACCACTGCGTCGAATAACTCTAATACATTTAGTTGAATTCAATACTGGTAATATTCAAACGTGGTTACTGAAATATTGATCAAATGCATTGTTTGTCATGGTTCTTGTAGAAGTAAATTAAGAATTTCTTCGTTTTTTTTGTTCAGTTTTTGAAAGCAACACAGTACATTTGTTGAAATGACACCATAAACTTTAAATTCAAGCACTTTCAAGGACCTATGTTTGTTTTTAAGTACTTTGTCTGAAATTTAAGTAATTTACTTCCAAAAAGCATAGGAACCCTGTATCTCCTCCGAGAGCTTACACTATACACAACCACCAAACTTGGCTTAGACCAGTGGTGTCCAAACTCTGTCCTGGAGGGCCGGTGTCCTGGAGAGTTTAGCTCCAACCCTAATCAAACACACCTGAACAAGGCAACCAAGCTCTTACTAGATATACAAGAAAATTCCTGGCAGGTGTGTTAAAGCAAGTTGGAGCTAAACTCAGCAGGACACCGGCCCTCCAGGACCGAGTTTGGACACCCCTGGCTTAGACCTTCAACTTGTCTGACTGATCAAGTTCCCATTAAATGGACAATCAAACCTATGAATATCCCCTCGACTTTCATTGAGAGGAAATTAAGAAAAATTTGAAGCAATAAAATTATACAGAGCATTAAATACCTACAGACCTTCATCAATCTATTTCCTCTAACTAGCAAAGCCAAGCAACTACAGCCTAAAACATAAATAAATGCTACAAAGTTACTAATTCATGCCAAAAATAGGCTGGCAGCATGCTAATTCTTGATAGCCACATGCTAATTCTTTCTATAAATACGCTAGCTTCTTCAAGCCAACAGCAAAGTGTAGTCATCTAGTTTTGATTCTAATCTGTGTTTTAGTACAACACAGCAATGTATGAATAGCTTGTTTAAGTGTGTTTTCTCACAACACATCCCATAATGGCCATAAGTTAGATCAGTAGGTGTTTTTTTTTGTGGCTGGTCAAAAGTATTTGACAACATGAGGGCTAACGCTATGACAGACGTTCGGCTAAATGTGACTTTAACTTTCTCTCGAAGCAGTCTAAAGTGTACAACTCAAAACATTTAAGCACATATTTACACCAATATCTAGAAATGTCTATTGACATGTGACTGACAAAAATTAATCTTAACACTTGAGTATAAACAAGCCCTAAAACAGGGATGTCAAATCAATTCCTGGAGGGTCGCAGCTCTGCACAGTTTAGTTCCAGCCCTGCTCCAACACACTTACCTGTAGGCTTCAAACAAGACTGAAAGACTTGATTAGTTTGATCAGCTGTGTTTAATTAGGGTTGGAGATAAACTGTGCAGGGCTGCGGCCCTCCAGGAATTGAGTTTGACATCTCTGCCCTAAAAGGTCAAATGTAGGAAAAGGGGACCAAATAAAGAATATATCCTTTGTGCACTGTTCAAATTTACGATCTTTTGTTGTTAGGGATGAAATCCACTGAATTAAACTGCTTTAAAAATGAATTTCTTTACTTTTTTTGCAGAAATCTAATCAACCTCAGTCCTGACCAAAACTAAATTGTTTAGAAAATTACAGGATTTTAACTCTTTAATTGCCAAATTCATAAATAATGTCACTGATTTGGTAAAAAAAACAAAATTATATAAAAAATAATTGTGGACTGGATTTTTTTGGCCTTTAATCGTCTTGGACATGTAAACGATTAGTAACAGCATTGGCTTTAATGCATTGTTAGATTTTCACTTTTTCTCCCTGATTTACTTTTGGTGGCTGTTTTTGCCCCATTAACTTCCATTCTAACCACATTTGATGGTGCATAAATACACAGTCTTTGTTTTTGTTTACTCCATGTAGTTTTAAGAGCTGAGATACATATTTTGATTTTCTCAGGAACATCAAGGTAAATGCATAAAGGTGGTTATAATGGAAGTCAATAGGGCATAAACAGCTACCAACAGTAAATTAGGGAGAAAACAATGGAAGTTAATAAAAAAAACAATCCATCAAAGGCAATGCTCTTTCACATGTCTAAGACTTTGATAAAAGTTTAAAAAATCCAGTCCACAATTACTTTTTATATTGAAAATATGTAATTTTTATGTGTTTTTCTCACCAATCAGTGACATAATTTGTGAATTTGGCAATTAAAGACTTAAAATACTGTAATTTTCTAGACAATTTAGTAGTTTTGACTAGGACTGAGGTTGATGCTAAATATTATTAGATTTATGCAAGATATTTAAAAAAAATATTAGTCTTATGCATTTTTACACAGTTTAATTTAGTGGATGCTTTCGTCCCGAACATCACAAAAGGGTAGCAAATTTGCCCAGAGTGTATCATAGAGTATTTTTTAAAAGCATTTTCTCAAAATATGTGCCAAAATAAGATTTGTCACCAAAAATTATTCTGCTAGCTGAAAGACAGAAAAAGTTATGGCCAAATTCATTCATTTATTCATTTTCTTGTCAGCTTAATCCCTTTATTAATCTGGGGTTGCCACAGCGGAATGAACCGCCAACTAATCCAGCATTTGTTTCACGCAGCGGATGCCCTTCCAGCCACAACCCCTCTCTGGGAAACATCCACACACACTCATTCACACTCATACACAACGGAGAATTTAGCCTACCCAATTCACCTGTACCGCATGTCTTTGGACTGTGGGGGAAACCGGAGCACCCGGAGGAAACCCACGCGAATGCAGGGAGAACAGGCAAACTCCACACAGAAACGCCAACTCGAACCAGCGACCTTCTTGCTGTGAGGCGACAGTACTACCTACTGCGCCACTGCATTGCCCATTATGGCCAAATTAACACTCAAAATCACCCCAAAGTGGATGAAAACATCCCCAACAGTACATAATGGTTAAATAAACAAGACATATTGTCATATTTCCCATTTGAGATATATATATAGGAGCATGTGTGGCAAAAAGAAAGCCACTATACTTTATTTAAATCCCTTATCTAAGAACTTCTAAAGCAGTGCTACTGAACCCAATTCTACAGAGAGCTGATCTACATACTGTTTTTTTTGAGGGAGCTGAAATAGTCTTTTATAGTTCATCTCAACTATCAAACTTTAATCTGAGATTGAAAGCATGCGTGAGAGGAAAATGAAAACAGTATAACTTCAGACTTGAATTCTTGGACTATACTCAAAGGAATCAATAGCAACTGTAGCAGGTCATTGCAGCAAGAGATCATTTTGAGTAGTGCACTCAAGTGAACTACATTCAGAAATTGAGTTTGTGACCCTGAAACAGCACATATGCTGATACCGCTGCTTCTGTTTATAGGTCACTCTCTGTATCAAACTGAGCTTTGTTTTCTAGGCCAATGGAAAGTTAGAATGAAAAATTACCTTTTTTGACTTATATCCATTGCTGTGGTCTTCTGAAGCATCTTCGGTGTCAGTATCTGATTCGGTAAATGAGCGCTTTGGAGGTGCCGGCTGAAGCGGAGTCATGCTAAGGGACAGACGCAACTCTGCAGGACGCCTTTCTGGGAACCCACGGACACCAATAATGGGTTCTGCGTCCTCACAGGTGGTATCCGGTTCAATTGGTGACTCAATGCTGGACAATTCTGGAAAATGTCTGTGTGGGCTTTGGGTTAATATGGAGTCTTTTTCTCCATCAGTGATGTTAGAGTCTGAAAGAGGGTCAAGTAAGGCCTCTGTGACAGATTTCCGGGAGTGCACTACTGATACAGGTCTGTTATCATGGTCTCCTCCAGGCACAGTATTGTCTGAAACCTGAGCTTGACTTTCACCATTTATATTGTGGGAAAACTCTGTCCTCCTTATGCCGTCTGACCCATTTTCCAAGTTGCTCTTACCTATAACAAGCCGATCTTCACGAATGCCTTTCCTCTCTCTTGGCTCATTCTTGAGATCACTTACAGTTCCATTTAATTCATTGTTCTGCTCCCTTGGATTGTTCTCAAAGTTTCCACCTGCATCTGATTCAGTAAAATGTCTCGAATCTGAATTACAGTCTCTCTCGGTTGAGCTTGAATGAGACAGACAATAGTCCCCCTGTTCACTAGAATCCCCCGAACTCTTCGCCACTGGACCTCCACACATATAACACACCTGATCTTCATCATGAACCTCAACTTCTGATTGGCTCTGATCTGAAACTGGTTTTTCTTGATCATCAAGTACAACATCCTTTACCTCACTTTGCAAGACACCTGCTTGTTCACCATGATTGAAGTCCTCATTGGTCTCAGAATGACCATTTGCTAGATCGTTTTTGCTCAGTTCCTCTGTTGGTTCTTCAGTCAGATCGGTGCACAGTTTAATATCCTCTTCACTTCCTGATATAGAAACTCTCTCGTATTGCAGAACTGGACACTCAGGCTCACTGTCATACTCAAATGTGACCAATTTTTCCTCAGGTCTATCTGTCGATTCGAGAGTGTCCCTCTGAATGGCTTGTGTATTGGAAGACTCAATGTCATCCTGAAAGGAATCTGATTTCACTGCTTCATCAACTGTGGATAGGAGAGGACTTTCAACCTCAGGTTGAGCTAGCATGGCTTCCTTACTATCCTGAAAGAAACCAGAGTCACTTTCCAAACATGAAGGATCTTCAGAAGATGGTTTCTCTCCTTCCTGGTTTTCCGAAGGATTGGTTTTGGATTCTTCTAAGCAAGATTCATCACTGGGCAAAGGATTATTAGACTGTTCTTCTTTCAGGTCTAGGATGTACTTGTAAGCATCGTCCTCCTCAGATGCCGCAGTGGATTTGGCATGTAAACTATCCATGGAGCCAAGGGAATAGTTGCCCTCGTCAATAAAAAGCTCGCGGTCCAAATGATTTTCTGGTGTGCTTTCTGGTGAAAATGGAGACCCTAAATCTGAGGTCACTTCAACAGTACCCGTCGTATCTCTCTCCTGTCGTATCTCTCTTATTGGCTCTTCAATAATCCGATGAGAGTTAGTAGTCTCACTATGTACCTCACTCCATGAGTCTGGAGAGTTGACAGCAGAATCCGAGAATGAAGGTTGTGGAGAGCTAGTTGTGGATGGGTCTTTGTTCAAGTCCAAGGGGGGATAAACAGGCTTGTCATTGGTAGAACTTGGGCCCACTGTCGACCCTTCGTGGGCCCACGGTCTGTCCTCAGTAGTCTGCAAAAGGACTGGGGAGGTGATCTGCTCACGCTCCTCAGACACTGAGGAGATAAAGATCTTGGGTGGTGGATGAACCGAGTCTTTCTTAACCATATAAGACTCCCGTTTCCTCTGTACTCCATTCCAAACGGGAGCATCATCCATACGAGCTCTGGCTTTACTTCTTTCCCGAATATCTGATGTGTCATCCTGGGAAAAAAACCCATAAAACAAAGCGATTTTAGTTAAGATGTATGAGATTTGTACACTGATGTAATGCTGTATGTCAATTAAAAATTCCTACCTCCTCAATTCCAGGAAAGTGCTCCAGAAACTGGGACACATAGGTCATTATGGACTGCTCATCAGGGGGATTGAGCATCACATCTGAGAAGACATGTTTCATTTTAGTTCAGCTATGCTAATGCATTTTAAGAGATTTAATGAAAAGAAAACTAAACTTTAACAAATGTACTCCAGGCATTTGAAAAGTATCTGAGACCCATTTAGTTAAATTAGTAACACCTTTTTTGCTCTGTGTAACATGATGGCAAACCTGATAGCTTATTGCATTTATTCATTGAGTAGATACTTTTAATTTTTACTATTGATAAAAAAAATCCTCAAAGAAAATTATTTGTCAGAGTTCAGGGCTGTTTCTCAATATGCAGTCTTGTCTGTACTTGCGTTCTTGAGTCCTCGTGAAACGTCATCAACCGTACTGTTCCATATCAAAGTTCACATCTTGCCAAGTACAGATAAAATTCCCGGATGTGTACTTGCTCTACCCCTTTTGCCAAGGATGCATCGTGAAGTGACTGGTGCGAACTTGCGAAGCAAAGGTATCCCAGAATGCATCGCAACCTAACCAGCGAAAGCTAACGATGGAGGAGAAAACCCGCACGATTTTAAAAATACTCCTCTGTTGTGTCACAAAATCAAGTTTCAAGAGTTTTTCAGGCGAGAATGTAGTTGTTTTAAACTCGAATCTGCAGTTTATTTATAAAGATAACATGTCCTTGGCGATGTGCCTCACCTTATGCGGACTCTGACCGCCAGCCTGTCATCGAGAGCTTCGTCATCAGCTCCTACACAGAGAGCAGCTTTATTCGGCCAGTACTGTTGGATTGCATCTGTCTATTGTAGTTAAAACATGATATTTAATACATCTTGTGCATATCTAACTGACAGTTTTTGGTCTTTGAAATCTATTATTTGTTCTCAGGTGTATTATCTTTATTTCTTATTGTTTACGTCTTGTACTTTATACTTGTATAACGTCCATTGTAGTTTATTAAATCTGATAATTAAAGACACGAGTCTGTGTATAAGAACACATTTTACTTCACAATTATGGTGATTTATGTTTACATTTTTTTTAATTTTAATTTAAAATATCAATATAATAAAAATTATATGGCTGTGCTTTATATAATTAAATTATTTTATTGTTAATGTACAGAGAACCAATGAATCCATGGTGAGATAAGTGATGTTATTAAGTACATTGCCGTTCCATTTAAAGACGTACCCAACTTGAGTCATCGCGTCCTGTGTAGTTCGTTCTTCCAAGTTTGAACTTTCAAGGATGCAAGTCTGAACTTTGCGTACTTGGTATTGACAAACAGCCCTGAATCCTTGTTTCAAAAACATTCAAATATTCTCTAAATGTTTAAAAGATCCAGTTCAAAATAAAATACAAATTCTTCATTCTTTTATTGAAAAGCACTCTGAAATCAACTGGTTAAAAATTGTAACAAAAAAAGAAGAAACGCAGATGCCGTTGCGTTTGATCCAATGACATTCATACATTTTGAAGTACACCTCCTCAGCATACATTTTTGCGGCTGCTGTATAAATATATCAATATATATTTTGAGATTTACCCTCTGGTTCAAGGAGTTTCGGGATGCCAAGACTGTAGTGTGCCGTTCTGAATGCCTCCTCAATGTTCTCTCTGGGTGTTCGGAGAAAAGCCCTCCTCATATCCACCAAACTGGGGTCAATGGACTTTATCACAGCAAGAAAAGCTAGACCACTCGTCCAACTCTTCCCAAAGTCCTGCACAGCAACTCCATATCTGGAAGAACAACGCATCAAGCAATTACTAGATTTTCTATATAGTTACTATCTAGCAAGCATATCCATTCAGCATAATAGGGCTGGGCGATATAGACCAAAATTCATATCCTGGTATATTTGACAAAGCCATGATATATCTCTTGTATCCCGGTATTGTGTACAATGTTCAGTGAAATTAAAAGTAAAAAAGACACGTTTTCCTTGTTTTAAAACTATAAAATACAAAATAAACTGTCTTTAAAACTGCTTAACAGCTTGCAAAACATAAGTCCACAGCTTTGGGATATTATGCAATGAAAATTGTAATAACTGGAAAAATAAATGTGAAAAAGTTTAAACTAAATATTCAGCTGTCAATATTATGTAAAGAAAAATGTACAAAAACATTTCAAAATATCTTTGAAACCATTTTTACAACAAATAAAATATGCACTTTTATGACAGAAGGACTTCTATACTGATATACACTGATATTGATTGACATATACTGATAAAAAAACTGATGTTGGTCAATAGTACGCAGTACTACACTACTTTATTCCCCATTGAATTAATTAGGGTTGGGTGATGTTGAACAATTTGTCATTGTACGATGTCTAAGGTGAAGCATCGGGATGGACAATGGCATCGTCGTCATAGGTGGCAGTGAATTAATTATTTATGAATAATTATTTAACTTATAAGGAATTAATTATTTGTAGCCTTCCGTTTCTACAACTACCTGACCTGCATAGTCTTTGATTTAACCATAACCAAATCATAAATAAATAAAGATAAGTTACACACAAATTTTCACCTGCCAATCACTTTTTCTGCGAGACTGTGTCGTTATAATGGCGCCGACAAACTTGGTTGATAAAAAAAGGTGCACAACCAACAGTATCTGAGGTTTTTGCTAAAATGAGTAAGTACAAGAATGAAAGCGAAAGATTGAAGCAGTGTACTGACACTGTGACAAGTTACCTAATAGATTCAAAAGACAGAAGAGTCGTGAGATAGAGACAAGATTAATTGAATATCACATTTAGCAACTACAGTGAGACGCGATCCAGCGGTACATCCTTGATAAACTGTCCGACGTGCACTGCTCTCTGCGGTTTTGTGCTCAAAGCACCCGCTGACTGCTGAAACTCAGACGATTGCATACACTGCAGCGCATGACAGAGTGTGTATGTGTGGTCACGTGATATGCGTTTTCAGCAGTGTAGTGTGGACTGCTGGCTGTTCAGAAATGCTAGTTGAAACGCCAGTGTGGATGTGGATCGTTTTTGTTCTAAAATGCCATTTTAAAACCAATACATATTAGTGTAAATGGGGCCTAAGTGTGCTGGCTCAGCATGGTGATGTCTATCAGCCATCGCGATGAATGATGGGATCATCCATCAACCCAACCCTAGACTGAATATAGATTTATTTAACAAACGTAACAAACAAAGCCAGTGCTGTTGCTATAGGTTAGTTATAAATTTTGCTGCTCCAGAAAAACGTTGACCAACTAAAGTGCAGTCAGTTTCAGTACTTCAGTGCTTGTTCAGTACATTTTAGCCCAAACTAACCGATGTGCCAGCCCTTGAACATGGTGAACAAAGGTTGCTTCCCCAAAGCATGTGTAACGTTTAATATATATTCAGATCTGATATTTTGTACATATTATAAATAGAAAAATGTATCATTCAAAAGACATGCAACTCATTTCCTCCATGTAATTAATAAGCCATCAGTATCTGTCTTTTTCATATTATTGTGATGGCTTTAAATGAACACAATATCGATGCATGCCTATTTATAATGATTGATTGTAATCAGGAATCAAGCTGAAAGCTTGTCATTGAAGCAAAACTGAATCAGGACATCTGAATCGATACCCAGCCCTAATTCCCAGTAGCCTACTTTCTAGTCCGTCTCTGGACCCACTGCAGGAGGGTTTTGATGACCTTCCCATGACCCCGTGGAGCGACGGTGGGCTTCCTCTCATCTGTGGGTGTGCTGGAGTGGGACGTGTCCGAATCGGAGCTGGTCGGGATTGACGACAGACTGGAGGACGATGGAAACTGGCTCTTAATGTTCCCTGTGAGCTCCTTGATCTGCAACACAAACAGGTCATTACTGAGCATGCAGACGAGCAGCGTTTGCTCAGCACGGTGGCATTTCCTATCATCCTACTAAGTAAACTCTTTAGTCATATCTAAACACTGACTAGACATCAGCGATAAGGGAACTGCCCGCTCTCACAGATAAGATTAGTGCACAATTGGAGCCTAATCCAACATAATGTGCATGCCAAGAGATTCTAAAGGTGCAGGCCATACGATCTGCAGTACAATCAGACCTCATTTTTAGGCATGGGACGATAACTGGTTTCAAGGTTTACCGTGGTTTGGAAGGTCAAGGTTTTATAACCACCAAAATTTTCTGTTATATCACTCCTATGGTATTCAGTTGAAGTCAGAATTATTACCCCACTGTTTATTTTTTTCCCAATTTCTGTTTAAAAGAGAGATTTATTTTCAACACATTTCTAAACATAATAGTTTTAATAACTCATCTCTAATAACTGATTTATTTTATCTTTGCCATGATGACAGTAAATAATATTTTACTTGATATTTAAGTCACTTCTATACAGCTTAAAATGACATTTAAAGGCTTAACTAGGTTAATTAGGTTAACTAGGCAGGTTAGGGTAATTAGGCAAGTTATTGAATAACGATGGTTTGTTCTGTAGACTATCGAAAAAACAAATTAGCTTTAAGGGGCTAATAATTTTGACCTTAAAATGGTTTTCAAAAAATTAAAAACTGCTTTTATTCTAGCCAAAATAAAACAAATAAGACTTTCTCCAGAAGAAAAAATATTATCAGACATACTGTGAAAATTTCTTTGCTTTGTTAAACATCATTTGGGAAATATAAAAAAAATAAATAAAAATCAAAGAGGGGTTAATACTTCTGACTACAACTGTGTGTACGTTTTATTTTTATTAACATGTTTTTTTTACGACTATTTTATATAGTTTTTAGGGCAACACACAGGACCCTCCACATAAAAAAGCTACTGTTTGAAATATTATTAGAAATAATAGCTGTTGCTTTTTACCCAGACATTTAAAAAGAACATATTTTAGAGCAGCAATCACAATACCGTAAAACCATGAAGTCGTGATATTTTTCTTTAAGGTTACCATACTACCAAAATCTTATACCAGCCCATGCCTAATCATTTGCCACAACCACTTAGAGCCACACAGAAAACACTCTTCAGTTGCAATAGTTTGACCAATTCAAGTAAAGATGATAATTTAGTTTAAGTTATTGAAGAGTACTAGATTTACTGATGGTTTTAGAAGCACAAAAAAAATTGTGCTGGTCAAATAGTGTCAAAATAGGGTGCTTAGTGATTATTCACATTAACCCTTGTTATGTATTAAATGAACAAAAAGAGTTGAGAATGAAAATCCGTGTTGACCGTAAATCGGCTCCATGTGGCTCTTAAAGTGACAGCAGGTATATTCCTGCTCCTGAATCTGTGGTATTGACAATTGTTACAAATGTCTTTAAATATCTTTAAATAAATACATAAAAAAGTTTTGGTTCTATGGCAAACTCGTATCATTTTAAATAATCGTGATTACAAAATTGACTGATACACTTCAATAAATATGACTGTTTCCATAATCAAGCAGTCCTAAGCCAATGGCAGCCAGTTTCCGACATTCTGCAGAATATCTCTTTTGTGTTCAACTGAATTATGAATTAATAAAAGTTTAGAACCATGTGATTGTCAGTAAATAGTGACTTAAATAGTACATAGTGGAGGGTGGGGGGTCGGGGCCAGGGTCAACAATTCCTTCAACTCTTGTAATGTAATCAAAATATGAATTACTATATATTTACAATCAACAATTTTTGGTTGTATAACTAATACTACTTCTTAATTAGTCTATGTTTTGACCATGTTTTTTTTAACAAGATATTACTGTATTTTGTATTAAAATAAGTCAATCAATAAATAAATAAAGTTCTTATAAATTGCATATTTCTACATGGATCATGACAGAAAAACTATTTAAAACTATATTCATATTTGTATTTATTATATTTTCTATATATTTATATTTGTCTTGAGTCAGATCATTACATTGTGTCTGATAGTCAGTATTTGCTAACATTTGTATTCAAAACCAGGATTCCTCAACAGTGTGAAAACAATACCCAACTAAATCCAATCACATGACCCAACTAAAAAACTAAATCCAGAAGCATCAAGACATCTAAATAAATCAACTCTGAGGAAGAAAACAAGATTAGATTACCTGGAAAAACAGTATGATATTCCAGATAAGCCCGAGCACTATGGATGGATTGCCATCTGCGATATCCGTTGCATCGATGCTGACTAATTTCACCTAAAACCAAAGACAGACTCATCACACTTTCAGGAAAAAGGAGTGTTTTATTTGGTTTCCTCAACCGATACTCACGTTTCTTTCTTCCAGAAATGCCAATACCTTGGCGATGTTATTGAGTCTGAAAATGCGATGCGAGGACGGCTTAAACCCGTGCAGCTGAAAGGACAAAAGGTCAGGGTTTTCTTAGTGGTTCAAGGAAACAGATGAAGTCATTTGATTCAGAAAATCTACTGAAGTGATTCTTACTAGTTTGCTTCCTGAGAGTTCGTCAAGAAGAGCCATCAGCATCTTCCCATCCTGGATATCACGAAACAGATCCTTCACCTCCATACGAGGATTGCACTGCAAAGCAATCATTCAATCAATCAATAAATAATACAGTTCATTATTAAAATAATTTTTTTATAAACTTTATTTATAGAACACAATTGAATATTATTCGTTTTATACAAATGTGCAATTTCTGCTTTTCTTTTTCCTTTTTTAAACAGTTTTATGAACATAAATAGACATTTAACCCCCCCCCCCCCCCTTACACACACATAGCAAGTCTTCTTCCAAAACACATACAATAATGAAATAATAATAAAATAAATGCCAAAATAAATGAAAAACAGCAACGTTAATGAATTAAGTAAATAATTGAATAAATGAAACAGTAAAATGTACAATAATGTGCTTATGTTGCATTGTGTTTAAACAGACATAAGAAAATGACAATTTATACAAATATATACAGTCAAGCACGAAATGATTCCTGCCCCCATCAAATTCTGACTTAATGTTTTTGTTTGAATCTAAATAAAAGCTGAGAACTATTTTTTTCCACAATGATGCTTCTTTTACGTCGTCTTATTTTTTTTGAGAGAAGCCTGTGTCATTTCTGGTCAAAAAAACTACTTGCTGGTTGAAGAAAAGTAACTTTAAGTCTGAATTTGAATGGGGTATGAATAATTTTGGGCTTTACTGTATATAAGAATGTATCATTTAAAATTGGGATAAATTATAAATGTATTAATAAAGTCTGTTATTAGGATTTCTAATAAATTAGGGCTGTGCAATGTGACGATATACATGTTCATTATATTAAATTCAAAAAGTTCAATATTTTGGTTCATATTTTGCTCTATTTTTTATGTCGTTGTGTCGAAAAATACATGGTTTATGGTAATGCAGACTGAAACATGAATAATATGAATAGCATCTTAAGAAAATACGATGTTTACATTTTGCATTTTATTTAGCAACGTTTTTTTATTTTTATGTTAGACCTGTAATCAGGTAAGTAGGTTCCTAAGTAGTCAGGTAACCTGTAAGTTTTTGAAAAGTGATTTAAATTGTATTAATATAAAGGTTATATTTCTACATTTTTAATCAATAATTTGCCCTGAATTTTTTTTATTAAAGTGAGAAATGTAATCACATATCAATGAGTCCATTTCTGAGCAAATATTTTAAAATGTAAAAAAATAAATAGTCATTTACATGTGGTCAATTTAAACCATTGCCTGACTGAATTTAAAGAAAAGGTACTATATCGTGATATGGGCTATCATATGGGATAATCGCCCAGCCCTATAATAAAGTTGTTTTTGAGTAAAACATAATTTTGTTTCATTACTAATAACATTTGTTCAAACAAATAAAATTGTCCAATTAATTGGTCAAATATCAAAAAGATGTTTATGTTCATGTTTAGACAACCATATGATTTAACTTGAACTAATGTTTGGTGGAATAACCCTGATTTTCAATATCAACAAATGAAAACATTTGTTATTCTAAACACCTCTCACTTTCTGAAAAGACAAGAAGCTCTAAATGACATTATTATTTACTTGGGATTATGGATAAATCCAGACCTTTTAGAATAAAATAAATATTAACATTTTACTCAAAGAGAAACTAGCAAATTCAGTACATCCAGAGATACTGAGAATTTTCGAAAAAATATTTTCAGCTTTGATTTCTATACAGTTGAAGTCAGAATTATTAGCCCCCTTTTGAAATTTTTTTTCTTTTTTAATTATTTCCCAAATGATGTTTAACAGAGCAAAGAAATATTCATAGTATGTCTGATAATATTTTTTCTTCTGGAGAAAGTCTTATTTGTTTTATTGCGGCTACAATAAAAGCAGTTTTTAATTTTTTATGAACCATTTTAAGGTCAAAATTATTAGCCCCTTTAAAGCTATTTTTTTCGATAGTCTACATCAGTGTTTCCCAACCCTTTTCCTGGAGGCACACCAACAGTACATATTTTGGATGTCTCCCTTACCTGACTAATTAACTTCAGGTTTTGGAGTCTCTTCTTGTGTTCTAATAAGGTGATTCAGGTGTGTTTGATTAGGGAGACATTGAAAATGTGTACTGTTGGTGTGCCTTCAGGAACAGGGTTGGGAAACACTGGTCTACATAACAAACCATCGTTATACAATAACTTGCCTAATTACCCTAACCTGCCTAGTTAACCTTATTACCTTAAGCCTTTAAATGTCACTTTAAGCTGTATAGAAGTGTCTTGAAAAATATCTAGTTAAATATTATTTACTGTCATCATGGCAAAGATAAAATAAATCAGTTATTAGAAATGAGTTATTAAAACTATTATGATTAGAAATGTGTTGAAAAATCTGCTCTTCTTTAAACAGAAATTGGGAAAGAAATAAACAGGGGGCTCATAATGCTGACTTCAAATGTATATGCCCTGATATACATTAAATGGTGTAATATTAAAACAAATTCAAATAATACAACAAAAATAATTTTGCTTTCCTAAATGAAAAAATATTAAAACAAAAACTCTCAATAATAATATAATATAAAATAAAATATCAATGATATTATATATTATATAAATAATTATAATTTCTAAATGCTACTTAATTTTTTCAATATTTTCCTACCATGTGAAAAATCACCTCATCACTAGCTCACTATCAGCTACTTATACAGAATGTTAAATAAAATAAAAAAGCCAACAGATATTTGTGAGTGATTTGAGGAGGAAAAAGCCCACTCTTCTTCAACAATAACATTTCTCAGAGGAATAAAAAGGATAAAAGGCTGTGATGAGACAACAGTGGAAACTGGAGGGTTAAGGGTGAAATTTTCCACCAAAACACGACACACTGAGTGTAATTGTCTGATAGTGGGTCGAAGTTTTGAGAAGAAGCCAAACTCGGGGGTCAGAGAATAGAGCGACATTGTGTATGAAAACAAAGGATTGATCGTGGAGTGTTTTCAGTCAGTATTATGAGGCTCTGATGAAAAGCAGCGCTTCCATCTATAAGCTTTTTACAACAGCAGAAGAGCAGCATTCGGCTGCCAGAGAAAACAAAAGAGATGCTTAAACGAGTCGCCTTGCTGCTGTGCTCAGTGACTAATGCTCATGCAAATCTCCCTGTGTGTGTGTTTTGTGTACGTCTCGCCATTTCTGGTAACTAATGAAAGGAGGAGGGAGAATCTGAAAGTGAAAGAAGCAGTGAAGACTTACCTCAGAATATGTAATTATACATAAATAATTATTCTGTCATGATAAAAGACTGTTTAATACAATTTAAAATTATTTTCTGTACAATTTTCATACCGTTATATATTTATAATTTAGGTGTGTAATGCATCATTTAATTTATATGTAATGTGTGTACATTGCACATCTATTACATTATGAAAGATTTGTAGACCTTCTTACATAAATGTTTAGTTTTATATAAACGCATCTACATTTGAATTTTCCGTCACATCTTTAAACTTAAATGACTTTTTAATAAAACAAAAGCAATATTTTATTTATTTATTTTATTATTTCCCTTTATGCATTGAGTACATTTATATTATGCGCATATTGCACACACCAAGCATTTACCAAGTTTCACCAAGTCATTATTTTATAGTTTTTTAAGTTAAATGTAATAGTTATTTAATGAAAAATAATAATAATGGTAATAATTATGTTTAAAACATTGTAGTTAATATCCATGTACATATACAATATTACAATGTACATACTTTGCATATACACTCACCGGCCACTTTATTAGGTACACCTTCCTAGTATAGGGTTGGACTCTTTTTTTTGCCTTCAGAACTGCGTTAATCCTTCATGGCATGATTTAACAAGGTTCTGGAAATATTCCTCAGAGCTTTTGGTTCAAATTGACATGATAGCATCACGCAGTTGCTGCAGATTTGTCAGCTACAGATCTATGACGCGAATCTCCTGCTCCACCACATTCCAAAGACACACTATTGGATTGAGATATGGTGACTGTGGATGTCATTTAATACAGTAAACTCATTGTCATGGGTTAGGCACACTCACCGCTTTTCTCTTTTTCAGACCATTCTCTGTAAACTCTAGAGATGGTTGTGTGTGAAGATCCCAGTGGATCAGCAGTTTCTGAAATACTCAGACCAGCCTGTCAAAGTAACTTAAATCACCTTTCTCCTTATTCTGATGCTCGGTTTGAACTGTAGCAGATTGTCTTGACCATGTCTACATGCCTTAATGCACTGAGTTGCTGCCATGTGATTGGCTGATTAGAAATTTGCGTTAATGATTAATGAGTAGTTGGACAAAATTGTACGTAATAAAGTGGCCAGTGAGTGTATATGTATGTACACATTTTTTAAACTATAATAGATATGCAGAATATATCTAGAATTAACACAAAATACATTTAAACCACGAGATCCTTTGAAAAAAAAAAGACTTTCCTCAGCCTTGAAATTCTTCCTACAAATTAGGTTAATGTTTCTCCCTCATGCATAATTAATGCAAAGAAATTACAATTTCAATTTCCTTCATTAACGATTCAGCAGAGAGCAGAAGGTGTGCATTTCCTGTTTGTAACAGCCTACATGCTCAGACGCCTCGATTTGTGCATGAGGAGGAGACGCATCTGAAAATCTGAGGTCTATTAACTTCATCTACTGACCTTCTCTAGATGTAGATTCATCCATCTGGTGAACGTCCTCTTCTGCACCACCTCTCGCTCCACTGGAAGAAGAGCAAACACAACAGTGTGACGTCAGTAGAGGTAAATGATGCATGACGTTTCTTCATCTGAAACAGCAGCTCTGTGTCATTAATCACACGTAGCCTGAAACTGCTGCTCATGGGAACAAAAGCCATGAAGCAGCCGAGCATCATTACAGTCAATGTGAATGACCAGAACTCATAAACACAAGCCTCTGCTGAGCACTTTTAATTTAATGAACAGTCAACGGCCACCATGTTTATCTTTGCATTATTATTACGCTCGCAGTGCACTGACACATCCTGAAAACCTGTTTTATACTTTACTGTAAATACACTGATGAGATGAACATTAAAAGTCAGCCTGCAAAGCTAAATTGCTATACTTACAAGCCCAGGCTTTGCTTTGCAAATCAGTGAGTGTATTTAATATGCTCAAAACATTACGAAATGACCTCACCGATGTTTTTCTTTTGAGGATTATAAACGGTTTATGCAAAACTTAGATTGACACACCTAGAGTTTTGCCTTTCATCTCACATTATGATTTGAATGTGAACTGCTTCATTGCTTTATTATCTGCTTAGTTATGAAACGCACATCTGTGATATGTACTCACTTTTATATAAGCAATATATATAAAACATTTATATATGAGCACTGTAATGGAAATTAAACACATAGCTACATTCACACTGATCCCCCAAATATTGTCCAAGAAACAAGTTGTCGGACCATACATTTGCATTGTTATTATTAATAAACAGTGGTGGAAAGAGTACTAAAATACTAAGAGTACTAATTATACTCTTTATTATATATATATATATATTATATATATTATATAACTAAGTAAAAGTACCATTATTTGCCCAAAAATGTGTCGCTCAAGAAAGTCGCTCATCATAAAGTTGAAGGATTCTCAACTTTGTCGCATCGCTAGACACGCACGGTCGCTGAATCTTGCGTAGACGGAGGTTGCCGGAAGTCGCTCACTCTCCATTAAAATGAACGGTCACTTGTAGTTTTGTCGCTATGAGTCGCTAGTAGTGTGAATGTGAATGAGGCTTTATTCATACAATTTCATCCATATGAAAACATAAAATATGTAAAAGAGGGTGGGGCCTCCAAACCCCACCCCCTAACTGGGGGATCAGCTAATCATACTAAAATGTATGATTGAGATCTAACAAATTAGCCACCAAATCAAAAGATTGTGAATTACTGTGAGATTATACTGAATCAATCACATCTCACTTCATTCATTTTCCTTCAGCTTAGTCCCTTATTTATCAGGGGTCACCACAGCGGAATGAACCACCAACTATTCCAACATTGGAACCACCTTCATACACTTATACAGTATGGCCAATTTAGTTTATTCAATTCACCTACAGCGCATATCTTTGGACTGTGGGGGAAACCGGAGCACCCGGAGGAAACCCACGCCAACACGGGGAGAACATGCAAACTCCACGCAGAAATGCCAACTGGTCAGCTGGGACTCAAACCCATGATCTTCTTGCTGTGAGGCAACAGTGCTACCCACTGAGCCACCGTGCTGCCCCCACATCTCATTTATTACTGTAAAGAAAACAAAAGCTGGTGATTCAGTTACTTTGTGTTTGAAAACAAAGGTCAGATGTTTCTGGGAATCTTGTGTACACGCTTCGAAAATACAAGACATCTGGCCCAGAGAGACGGTGCTGGTGGTTGCGGAGACTCCCATGAGATGGTGCCTGATTATATGATCCGT